>NC_057795.1:606103710-606403710 GCF_018294505.1 Triticum aestivum | reverse complement strand
GGTGGAACATCTAGTAGAAGAGATTGAATGGGAGATGGCAGGTAGGTTGAAGGCATATTATCAAATCCCAGTACTTGACATTACTCAGAATTATTTGAGACTTATCAGATCTAAGGAAGATACTGATCAAATGATGGTGTTTCTATCTATTGGGCATCATTTCTTCAGTATTTATCTTGATCATGATGACACCTTGATTACTAAGAAGGTTGTTTATGCCATGGTCCAATTTCCAAGGGCTGAACTTTCACCAGTGTCTAGCCCTTCAAAGGATGGTACTAATCCTCATAGTAGCAAGCCTAGAAATTCAGAAGAAGACTGCCCTATACCAATTCAGGTTGTGTATCCAAAGAATGTGCTAGACAGGGAAGAAGATCCATTCATGTTTGTAAGAAGGCAGTTCACCTTTGGTGAAGGATCAGAGGAGAATGCATAACAACATGGAGATGTATAGCAACATGATGATGCAGAGCATGTAGGGCAAGAAGATGAAGCAGAGCCACATGAAGATGCAGGGCAAGTACAACAACAAAGAGAAGCAGAGCAACATGCAGTAGATGAAGATGCAGAAGCACATCAATTGAGGAGCACCAGAGCAAAGAAGAGATGTTTTGAAGGCAATGTAGGAACAAATAGTGACTCAGATGACAGTGACTTTGATCCTGGTGACATGGTAGATAGTGACTTTGAAATCAGTGATGATTATGATGACCTTTATGCTGACAATGTGGATGAGGTGAAGATGAAAACAACAGCAAAAGATAAAGGAGTTGTAGGGGAAGGAAAGGAAGAAAACATGTCAAATTATGAATCTGAAGGTGAAGATCTTTGGGCACCTGATTCAGATGATGAAGCACAAACCAAATTTAGAGCATTTAGAAAGGAGGATTTGACTTGTCCAAAATTTCATGTTGGACAAGTGTTTGAAAATATTGATTTGCTTAGGAAAGCAATTAAGGAATACAGCTGCAAGAACAGTGTTGATGTCAAGTTACCAGTGAATGACATGAAGAGAGTCAAAGCAGTCTGTGATGATAATTGTACCTGGTATTTGTGGGCTTCTTATGACAGCAGAACCAAATGTTTCATGGTAAAGAAATATGTTGAAGAACATAGTTGCTGCAAAAAATGGAAAATCAAGGCTCACAACACCTTTTCTAGCCAGAAAGTACCTTGAGAGTTTCAGGGCTGATCGGGATATGAATCTTAGAAACTTCTCAAGGGTTATTCAAAAGGAATGGCACATGACATCAACTAGGTCCATGCTTCAGAGGGAAAGAAGGCTGGCTATGAAAATAATCCATGGAGATGAAGAAGGGCAGTACAAGATGTTGTGGGATTATGGACATGAGATAAGGATAAGTAATCCTGGTAGCTCATTTTTCCTTGCACCAGATAATCAAGCTAGGTTTAACAAAGCCTACATGTGCCTTGATGCATACAAGAGAGTCTACCTTCAAGGTTGCAGGCCTATGATCTTCATAGATGGCTGCCATATTAAAACAAGATATAGAGGGCAGTTGCTGGTTGCAGTAGACAAGCCTAACTGGGTTTGGTTTCTTGAGAGGCTGAAGAGTGATCTTGGTATTATCAACACATCCTCATGGACAGTAATGTCTGACAAGCAGAAGGTATATGCAACCACATTGCCTGATGGTCTAATTAGATTAGTGTACTTGAGTACATTTGTTTAACACTTTCTGTATTGGTCTATGTTGTTTTGTAGGGTCTGATAAATGTTGTGATTGAAGTATTCCCTGAGTCAAAACATAGGTTCTGTGTTAGGCATATGTGGAAGAATTTCCAACAACTGTACAAAGGTGATGCTTTGAAGAACCAATTGTGGAAGATAGCTAGGAGCACAACAGTTATTAAGTATGAGCAGTACATGCTTGAGATGAAGGTGCTAAATGAGGGTGCATACAAATGGTTGAAAGAGTTGGAGCCAAACACTTGGGTGAGAGCTTTCCAAAGTGATATACCTAAGTGTGACATTCTGCTCAACAATTTGTGTGAGGTGTTCAACAAGTAAGTTCCAATGCTTTCCTCCCACTCTTTTTAACATAAGATGCAATGCTTTCCTATCACTGTTGTTAACATAACATGCAATGCTTGTGCATATATATCTTGGATGCAAGAGAATTGCCAATTCTTTCAATGTTTGAGAGGATCAAGTAATAGTGGACTGCAAGGCACTACACCATGCATTGTGAGGGTGAGAAGATGCAAGGAGTAATGTGCCCTAAGATCAAGAAACTAGTTGACAGAGCTGGCCAACACATGCTATGTGTATGAATCAGGAGATGGAGTGTTTCAAGTGGTGGATAGAGGAACAGATTACATAGTAGACTGGCACAACAAGTCCTGCAGCTGTATGAGATGGCAAAAAAGTGGAGTGACTTGCATACATGTTATAGCATGTTGTAGGAATGAGAGAGTATATCCACTAACCTTAGTGGATCAATGTTACTCAGTGTCCATGTTCAAGAAGGCTTATAGCAACATCATCTACCCTTGCAAGGACATCACTGAGTGGGAGAAGATGAATGGGCCTGCAATTAATCCGCCAGACTACCAGAAGCATGTTGGAAGGCCTTGCAAAAGCAGAGGGAAGAGACCAGAAGAGATTATTTGTAGTAATGGAGGCAGGAGGATGTCAAGGCATGGTGTCATCATGCACTGCAGTTACTATGGTGAGCCTGACCACAATATCAAGGGATGCAAATATATGAAAGCTAGTCTACCACCTCCCAATGCACAAGCTCCTCCACCCCAACATGATGACAATTTGGAAACTTCACAAACTAACATGGAGCAACAGCCACCTCCAGGAGAAGCCCATGTAGTTGTCGTTTTCTTGTACACAACCTCTAGCAGATCTTATGGACCAGCAGACTCTAACAAGCTTTTTGTTTGATGAAAAGTAGGCCAACACAAGTGCAGTGACCAGTACAGTAGTAGAAGATCTTATGGTGGATCACATGCTTCAACAGGTAATTTAAACATGAGTACTCTTGCTCACTTGCTCTGTTTCAGTCATGCTTTAGTGACATAGTTAGTTTCCATTTGTTGACACTTGACATGTTTATGTACAAAGGCCTTTGCCTAGAGTGCTTCAGCACACACCAATTACAGAATCGACATTCTTAAGAAATGCAAAAGCAATGCTTAACCAGTTCTAGACAAGCACTAACACAATCAGGCAGGGAGAGCTAGCTAAGAAGATCATGGCCATGAAGCAGCAAAGAGAGAAGGAACTTGAAGACATGAAACAAGCTATACTAGGGGCAAGGATAGAAGCAGAGTTTAAGAAAGCAGAAGAGGATGCTAGAATAAGGCATGAGAAAGTAGAAAAGAAGGCTAGATAATCTGAGAAGAAGAGAGAGGCAGCTGCACTGAAGAGGGAATCAATGGCAATCCTGAGGCAGGAAAAAGCAGAGATAAGGCAGATAATAGTGGAGACACAAAGAGAGCTTTCTGCTGAGAGGAAGGAGAAACTGGCTGCTGAGAAGAAGGCACAAAAGGAGGCTGCTGCTGCAAAGAAACTAGAAGAGAAGAAAGACATTGTTGCATAGAAGGAAGCAGAGAGACAAGCACTCCTAGCAAAGAAGCAGGAAGAGAAACAAGCCCTTGCTGCAAAGAAAGAAGCAGAGAGACAATCCCTTGCAGCAAAGAAGGAGCAGCTGAGGAAATAAGCACAAAAAGGGCACCAAACATGGAGGAAGCTGGGCATGTGCCACAAAGATCAAGCATGTTTGTCATCTTTAGATGATCTATGAGACTGTTTGTCTTGTTTTAGCAAGAGTACTCTTTCAACAATGTAAAATATGATTGTGTTTCCCTTTCTTGTTATCTCAAGATCTTATGGTATGATGATGAACTACAGAATCTATATTTTGGTATGAAAACTGTCTTGTCTGTCTACCCATTCTTGTCATTCTATTGTTGATGTCAATACTGCTTCCACATTACATTCTTTCTGCCATTCTTTTCATTTCATAAAGATGATATGAAACATTACCCATTCTTGCTGCTTCCACATTACAATTATCATGTCAGAAAGATAACAGAATACAAAGACAATGTTTCCATTAAAGATATATAGATAGATCACTTCATACATTTTTGGCCTTGACAACCATAACATTTGATAAAACCAAACTGACTTCATAGCCATGTCCTAACATTAAACTACTGAAAGTAGTAAACATGCTAATGCTACTGAAAGTACTTAACATGCTAAACTACTGAAGCTGGCCTTCACTTCTCCACTACCAAAATGAGCACTTGTCTTCATCACTTCTTCTTCTTATTCTTCTTCTACAGTACTCCTTCATCACTTCTTCTGTTGCAAAGAGCACTTGTCCTCACTTCTTCATCAATGGAAGAACACAGAGGGCACACAACAACATCACACTACCTAACAAAAGCTTTAGCAGCACCAAGATCTCTGCACCTAATCTAATCAATGCACTTTCTTGGTGCCTGCTCATGTTCTACTGTAGAGAGCCAGACCTTGCCAAAGCAGCTCTACTAGTTGCCAGTTGAGCTGTAATCCTTGTCCTTTCATTCATAGCCCTCATGAGTTCTTCCCTCCTCTCCTATGTTTCTCCAACGGCATCCACAACTTGGTTCCCAACCAAGAAATGAGCATCCACTAGGTATGCAAAATATTCCATCTCCCAAAACCAGAAATCACACCCAGTAGGCTTCAAACCAACAACAAAAAAGTGAACTTTGACCAACGAGAGGAGAAAACTGCTGCCAAGAACAAAATCAACTCAAGTTACTTATGGAGTGATTAGGACATTTGTAGAACACCCAGCCCTCATGATCCTCTGTGTTCAAAACATAGTACCTCACCGTCGCATGGCAGTGAGTACATGGGATGAGTGGCACCACCATTGTCCGACCACGGAAACCTGACCGGGTAGAACTAGCAAAAGACATGGCGAAGTCGTCGTCGGGGGCGAGGGCGGGATGGGCGCACGGCGGCGAGGGCGGGATGGGCGCGTGACGGCAAGAACTAGGGATTTAGAGGGGGAGAATTGGGGATTTCTATCTAAACAGTTTTTTTCCAAAAACACCCTCCCATAAAAGGACACTTTAACATAATCCTCTGCCCGCCTACGTGGAGCCCGCGGACTGGTCAAATTTGCGGCGTACGAGCGGTCTATGGCGCACAGCGACCATATTTTCACTGTTCACCGTACACAGTGACCGTATTGCGTGAGTTCTTGTGTACAGTGACCAAAGTGACCGCCCGATGCAAGTTGAGGTACCACTGATGAATTTTACTCTTGTCTGATCACTTGTATTTTGGCATTGACTAGAGCAGACCCTCGGGAGCTGGTGTTTGCTATGACCAACAAGCAAACTGCCGGTCCTGGACCAATCTATGCTGACCCTGGAAAAGATGGCAGGAGCAACCCCAACACTGCCCTGCTGAAAAGTGGAGGCTTAGGGAAACTCCAACGCACGACCTCAAATGGTCCGGCCGCATCAGTTTAGGGGTAAACGGACACAAAACGTGGCCCAACGCATGGAAGCAAACAGACAAATATATGCTTTCGGTACGCTTTCGACCCATTCTCGGGCCAATTTTGGTCGCGCTTGCGTCGAAATAGACAACGCGCGGACGGGCGGGATGCACGCCCTTATCCTTCCCTGGCTCGCCCATCAGGGTCACACGCACCCACTTTCCCTCCATTTCACCCAAAACCCTTCGGCGCCCCCTCCTCTCCGTCCTCCATGGCCAGCGCCCCATAGAATCCCGCGGCGAAGAAGGGTCCCAAGAAGTTGTGGTCGGAGCTCACACCGGCTGAGCTCATCAAGCTCGACACTGAATCAACTGTGAGGAGGAGTCGACAGACAAGGGTGGCGGAGAAGAAAGCCAATGTTGGCTGCGCTGCCATGGAGACCGCGCTACATGTTATGCAGCACCTGGCTGACGTTAGTGACAAGGAGTCCATCATCGCTAAGGCGCAAACCCTCCTCATGTTAGGGTTGTGCCGACCCCCGTCGGATATTCTCTCGGTCGCTGCCATGGCCGCGGCTAGCACAAGCTTATCGGCCGTTTGTCCTCCACAGTGCCGATCCCAATACCGGTCCCCGAGCTCGCCCGTCACACGGGAGATGCCCAGGTATCGTGCACCACCGCTGCATGGCCATGGCTAGACCCGGTTCCCCACGACGCCAGACGGCAGCGTGGTCACGCCGGCCACCCCTGCCATCCCGACCGCGAGAATCATCGACCTCAATGTGACAAGAAGAGGTCGACATTTCATAGGAGCCATTGGTGTTTATCGATGAGCTCACCCAAAGGGCCGATGCACAAAGGAGGAGGCAAATTATTCGCACAGGATCATACACCCAAGAGGAGGACACTTTTGATTTGCGACAGTTGGATGGAGATAGGCCAAGATCCCATGAAAGGTGCCGAATAAAAAAGATCCATATTTTGGATGTGAGTTCACAAAACCTTTCCTGAGCGAAGGAAGTTTGCCCCCTACAACTTTGCGAGCACCCGCGTCATAAACTCAATCGAAAAGAGATGGGGGTTCATTCAACAAGGGCGCAACAAGTATTGTGCAGCGCTTGAGAGTGTCCAAGCCTGTCCCGTGAGTGGCCTAGGCGTTGGTGACTTGGTACAATTCTCTCGTATTTTCCATTGCATGCCATCTTTATGTTTGATGCATCTTGTGTCCTTCAGTATTACATTTGCAACACTATCTTTGATTGTGTAGGCTTTCCAATCTTTGGAAGCCTTCAAAGCTCGGCACAAGAACAAGGCATTTACTCTTATGCGTTGTTGGTCGGTCATCAAAGATTGTCCGAAGTTCAAAGACCAATATGCCGCTCTTAATAAGAAAGGAGGGTGATGGCCGTGGCTGAGGAGGGTGACTTGCTCAAGAGGTAGAGTGGCAAGACCAATTCGAAGGCCGATGAGAAGCGTCATGCGTCATTCATGGCCTTGCAAGCAACTTTGGAAGGCATGATGAGTCAAAAGGAAGTGAGGGAGGAGAGGAGGAGCAAAGGGAAGGAGGAGCAAATGAAGATATATTTAGACCTCCAAACAAAGAAGCTTGACATGGAGGAGCTGTGAAGAGGAGGAAGCTTGACATTGAGGAGGTCTCTCAATTAAAGAAGCTCGCGATCGAGGCCACCAATGCCGACACAAAAGCCAGGAGGTGGCACTCACAATCATGAGCATCGATAAGACCCACATGTCACCGGAGGGGAAGACTTGGTTCGCAAACCGGCAGAAGGAGATATTCACCCAAGACGGCATGAACTAGGTGAGATCTCGGCCGTGGACTATGGTTGTTCATTTTGAAGGCTGGCAGTGTGCCGGCCACAGGCTTTGTTGTCGGCGCCAAAAACTTATTCATTTTGAAGGCTGGCTAGTGTGTCGGCCGCTGACTTTGTTATTGGTGTGAAACTAGGGTGTGACCATTCTGTAGGCTGTTGGCTTTGTTGCCGGCCGGCATGAACCACGACTGCTGACGTGAACTATGGCCGCTGGCATTAGCTACATCTTTGTTGCTTTGAAAAATTTACATGCAGCCGAACAAGATGCAGTCGAAATACAACCGCTCATTTGGTGCACAATCGGCGCATCCAAAAATCCAGACAGATGCTACCCCATTGTCATCCTCAAACGAACCAAATCCGAACAAAACGAACGTCCTTTGGGGTCATGCATTGGAGTTGCCCTCATGTTGGCGGTGGAGTGGCCGCGAACGCCCTAAAGCATTTTCTCGGCGACTGACGAAGGCAGCACTGAACCTGTGTGCATCTATTGTTGATCAATGCTCCGAGGCTTGGGTGCCAAAATTTGTTGTTTTCCTGATGCTTTAGCAGTGTAGGAGCTCTTCTTATGTTTTCTTAAGAGCATCTCCAACAGCCGCGCTATACTAGCGCTGCGCCGCAAATTAGACCGTTTTAGAGCGCGCGCAACACGGCAGGTCGCTCCAGCGGGTGCGCAAAAACAGCGCGTGCGCTATAACAAGTTGGGCGCGCGGTCGAAAGCACTATCCCGCGCGGTGTATTTCAGGCGCCTGCTACAGCGCGCGGCACACTCGACTGCTCGCGCCGCACTCTCTCCTCTCCTCCTCCTATGCCCCGCGCACGCCGGCGCCGGCGCCCTGCCACCCATGGACGCGCACACCGGCACCCCGCTCACCCCGCTGTACAGCCGCGACCCCCCCCCCCCCTCCGCTGCCGCCGCCGCCGCCGGAAACCCTAGCGCGGGGAGCGTTGGCATCGCCACCGCCGGAGCTCCCCCGAGCGTCGGCCTCATGCGCAGCCTCTTCTTGCCACCAAGGAGAGGAGGTTGGCGGCCGAGGAGAGGAGGGTGGCCGTCGAGGAGAGGAAAGTGGCATTGGAGGAGAGGAAGGTGGGCATGGAGGAGCAATCTAGGTTGTTGGAATGGGAGAAGCACTTGTTCTTCTTGGACACATCTTTGTTCAATGATGCGCAAAAGGAATATGTCAACCTTGCCCGTGAAGAAGTCTTGATCCAAAAAAGTGCAATGATCCACGCCATGGGTGGCGGTGGCCTCGGCGGCATGGGTGGCGGTGGCCTCAGCGACATGGGTGGCGGTGGCCTTGGCACCATGGGAGGCATGGGTGGCTTGGGAGCCATGGGAGGCATGGGTGCACCTCCGGCCGCCATGGGAGGCATGGGTGGCTTTGGAGCACCCTCTGACGATATGCCGCCATGGGAGGCATGAGTTTCGCTTCTCTTATGGGAGGCATGGGTGCACCTTCGGCCATGGGAGGCATGAGTTTCGCTCCTCACACACATTCCCATGAAGATGTCATTGAAGATCTTGCCAACACCGTCGGAGCTTCACGTGATGCGATGCGTGATGAGGATAGGGAGGAAGATTCATCTTTGGAGGTGGAAGAATCGTCTTCGGAAGATGAGGACGAAGACGAGGAAGATGTTTGATGTGTCTTTCATTTTATGTCTTGAACTTTAGTTTGCATTTTGAACTTGGTTGGATGAACTTGTGGGCATGAACTTTTATTTTCGTCAACTTGTTTGTGACAAATTTCACATGTTCATTGCATTTTGATGATTGTTTCAAACTCATTTTGTGGCTAAAATGACATGCCCGGCGAGTCGCGCGCGCTGTATTTTTGCGCGCTGCTGGAGCGGCGCGCGCGCTGCATTATAGCGCAGCCGCTGGAGCCAGCGCTGGCGGCCGTGCTAAACCAGCCGAAGCGCGCGCGGCAAACAGGTTTTTTGTGCGCGGCATATAGCGTGGCTGTTGGAGATGCTCTAGTGCTGTTTTCTTGCTGCTTTACTGTAATGAACCTTGTAACACTGGTTAGCTCTGGTTTCGTTTTCAATGAAAATGGAACAGGGCTTGTGGGCTTTTTGATTTAAAAACGCTGTTAGATGCATTAATGAGAAAACTGAGTCCAACAGCAACATACTATCCCGATGGATATGGCTCCCGCGACCTCACGCCCGCGGCTGACGGCGCCGCATTGATCTCCTTCCTCCGGCCGCCATTTCGGCTGCCAAGACCAGATCCAGGCTGCTCTCCGTGTCCTTTCTCAGCTGCACCCTTCTCCCCTCAAGGCTCTCGCGGCGCTGCCCATGGCCCTCGCATCCGCGTCGTCTTCTGCGACTCCATCAGCCGCCTCGACTACTGCCGCCGCGCTGGCCGCGGCTGCGCTTTGTTGGAATAAGCCACGACGTGTGTTGTCGGGCTCGTCGGGCGTGTCGGGTGCGCGCGGGACGGGCGGGACACACCGGTAGCGTTGGGCTCGTCGGGTTCGTCGGGCGTGTCGGTGACGCACGGGACGAACGGGATGTGTGAAACGCAGCAGCGTGGCGTGTGTGTATGTGTGTAGGGTGTGTGTGTGTGCCCGCAAGGTGTGCGTGTGTTGCATGCATTAGTGGAGTGAGTCTCCAAATGATTAGTTGCATGCTTAGGTAGTAGAGCAGGTAGTGGCTTGCGATCAGCTCGGAGGAAGGCCGCTTCGTACGTGCACGAGTGGAGGCCGGTTCGTGTGGATCACGCGTCCTGTGCATGGCCGGCCGAACCGCTCGCTTACAAGCAGAAACTAGCTGGCCGTTTCGTGCATGTGCGCACAGGAGAAAACATGAGCGTTGCATCTGCTAGGACTATAAAGCTACGGACGTGGGCTTGTATGAGTTGTGTGCTTTGGAAAGGAAAAGTAACGGGGCTGTGAAGCCGGGTGAAACTCTAGTGTACTGTGTGCTCCTCCTTCTTCTACCTCTAGCTACGAGAGAGAGAAAGCTGAAACAACAATTGGTATACAGAACTTCGATTCGGGCGATCACCGACAACCATGGTGCTCGTCTCACACGGTGGCGACGTGGGCGGATCAGCGACGATGGCGATGCCAATGCTGACCGCGGACAACTACACGGTCTGGGCCATCAAAGCGCAGGCGATCCTTGACGTCCACACCGTATGGGAGGCGGTGGTACCGGGTGACGCGGCGATGAACACCAAGAAGGACAAGATGGCACGCGCGTTTCTCCTCGAGGCGTTGCCGGAGGATGTGCTGTTGCAGGTGTCGACGAAGCTCACCGCCAGGGAGGTATGGGACTCCCTGAAGGTGAGGTTCGTCGACGCCGATCGGGTCCGCGCGGCGAGGCTGGGGACGCTGCGCGGCGAATTCGACCGGATGAAGATGGCGGTCGGTGAGGAGCTCGACATGTACGTCGGGAGGCTCGCGGTGATGGCGGCGAGGTATGCCAACCTCGGGGAGATGCTAGGCGACACAACACTTGTCAAGAAGTTGCTGGATACGGTGCCGAATCGCCTCTTCCCCGTCGTCGCTGGCATCGAGCAGTTCCACGACGTGACGACCATGGCGTTCGATGAAGCGCTCGGGCGGCTGCGTGCGTTCGACGAGCGGGTTCGGCACCATAGACAAGACGGCGGCGAGCGCGTTGGTGAGCAGCTGCTCATCACAGCGGCGCAGTGGGAAGCACGGGAGCGTCGACACGGTGGTGCTCGGGACGACGACGACAGGCGCAGCGTGGCGTCGGGGAGCGGCGGTAACAGGCACAGGCGCTGCTACAAGTGAGGGGAGCACGGGCACTTCCGGCGCAAGTGCCCGCAGCTGCGAAAGGACCGGCGGCGGAGCAGACTCTCTTGGCCGGTGCCAACGTCAACGATGACGGGCTCCTCTAGGCCATGGCTTAGGGGCTGTGTGTTGGAATAAGCCACGGCGTGTGTTGTCGGGCTCGTCGGGTGCGTCGGGTGCGCGCGGGACGGGCGGGACACACTGGTAGCGTTGGGCTCGTCGGGTTCGTCGGGCGTGTCGGTGACGCGCGGGACGGATGGGACGTGTGGAACGCAGCAGCGTGGCGTGTGTGTATGTGTGTAGGGTGTGTGTGTGTTCCCGCGAGGTGTGCGTGTGTTGCATGCATTAGTGGAGTGAGTCTCCAGATGATTAGTTGCATTCTTACGTAGTAGAGCAGGTAGTGGCTTGCGATCAGCTCGGAGGAAGGCCGCTTCGTACGTGTACGAGTGGAGGCCGGTTCATGTGGATCACGCGTCCTGTGCATGGCCGGCTGAATCACTCGCTCACAACCAGAAACTAGCTGGCCGTTTCGTGCGTGTGTGCACAGGAGAAAACGTGAGCATTGCATTTGCTAGGACTATAAAGCTGCGGCCGTGGGATTGTATGAGTTGTGTGCTTTGGAAAGGAAAAGTAACGGGGCTGTGAAGCCGGGTGAAACTCCGGTGTACCGTGGGCTCCTCCTTCCTCTACCTCTAGCTACGAGAGAGAGAGAGAGATATGCAACAACACGCTTGCCTCCCGCATGGCCACCCCGGCAGCTGGTGGCCGCCTGTCCAGCTCTGGACTCCCGCCGAGGTCGAATGCGGCAGCATCAAAGAGGGCGCAGTCGAGCATGCACTCTTTGCGGAGCTCCCGCCCTCCCCCGCCCAGCATGGCGACGTTGTTCGCCCTGGACGCAGCGTGTGCTGCTCCAGGTCGTGCCCCTGGCCAGGTGGACAGAGGGCTTGGGTCTCCACCACGGATTGGATGTCTCCCGTCCCCGGCCTCTGCTGACGCTGCGACGCGTCCCTGTTTGCTGTTGTGGGCGTGCCGTCACCGACTCCTGCCGGCGCTGCTACGTCGTCCTCGACTCCCGTGGAAGTCTGGGTGCCACCTCTGGCTGCAGCTGCTGAAGCACCAACCACGACTACTGCTGGCCTCGCTACATCGTCCATGAACCCTGCTGGCTCCGCTACATCGTCCTTGACTCCTGCAGAAGTGGCACCACCCTCAACTCCTGTCGGCACTATGCCGGGTCTGGACAAGGCACAACCTGTTTTGTAGAGCTCTCTTACCGACGATGAAAAAGATGAGGAGGACGAGGTGCTGGCCGAGCACGCCGCCGCTGGCTACCAAATCCTCAATTCCGGCTGCTCGGCCAGGCGTGGCATGTGATGCGGATTCGTGTGGAGGTTGTGTTGGGGAACGTAGTAATTTCAAAAAAAAATTCCTACGCACACGCAAGATCATGGTGATTGCATAGCAACGAGAGGGGATAGTAATGTCCACGTACCCTCGTAGACCGTAAGCGGAAGCGTTATGACAACGCGGTTGATGTAGTCGTACATCTTCACGATCCGACCGATCCAAGTACCGAACGTACGGCACCTCCAAGTTCAACACACGTTTAGCTCGATGATGATCCCCGGACTCCGATCCAGCAAAGTGTCGGGGATGAGTTCCGTCAGCACGACGGCGTGGTGACGATGATGATGTTCTACCGGCGCAGGGCTTCGCCTAAACTCCGCGACGATATGACCGAGGTGGAATATGGTGGAGGGGGGCACCGCACATGGCTAAGGAACGATCACGTAGATCAACTTGTGTGTCCTAGGGTGCCCCCCTGCCCCCGTATATAAAGGAGGGAGGGGGGAGGTGCGGCCGGCCCCCAAGGGGTGCGCCTGGAGGAGTCCTACTCCCACCGGGAGTAGGACTCCACCCTCTTGCCTTGGTGGAGAAGGAAAGGGGGGAGGGGAAAGAGGAAAGGGGGGGGGGGGCGCCGCCCCCCTCCTTGTCCTATTCGGACTATGGGGGAGGGGGCGCGTGGCCTGCCCTGGCCGGCCCTCCTCTTCTCCCTCATGGCCCATGTAGGCCCAATAACCCCCGGGGGGGTTCCGGTAACCCCCCGGTACTCCAAAAAAATCCCGGTTTCTCCCAGAACGATTCCGATATCCAAATATAGGCTTCCAATATATCAATCTTTATGTCTCAACCATTTCGAGACTCCTCGTCATGTCCTGGATCACATCCGGGACTCCGAACAACCTTCGGTACATCAAAATATATAAACTCATAATAAAACTGTCATCGTAACGTTAAGCGTGCGGACCCTACGGGTTCGAGAACTATGTAGACATGACCTAGAACTATTCTCGGTCAATAACCAATAGCGGAACCTGGATGCTCATATTGGCTCCTACATATTCTACGAAGATCTTTCTCGGTCAAACCGCATAACAACATACGTTGTTCCCTTTGTCATTGGCATGTTACTTGCCCGAGATTCGATCATCGGTATCTAATACCTAGTTCAATCTCGTTACCGGCAAGTCTCTTTACTCGCTACGTAATGCATCATTCCGTAACTAACTCATTAGCTACATTGCTTGCAAGGCTTATAGTGATGTGCATTATCAAGAGGGCCCAGAGATACCTCTTCGACAATCGGAGTGACAAAACCTAATCTCGAAATACGCCAACCCAACATGTACCTTTGGAGACACCTGTAGTACTCCTTTATAATCACCCAGTTACGTTGTGATGTTTGGTAGCACCCAAAGTGTTCCTCCGGTAAACGGGAGTTGCATAATCTCATAGTTACAGGAACATGTATAAGTCATGAAGAAAGCAATAGCAATATACTAAACGATCACGTGCTAGGCTAACAGAATGGGTCATGTAGATCACATCATTCTCCGAATGATGTGATCCCATTAATCAAATGACAACACATGTCTATGGTTAGGAAACATAACCATCTTTGATTAATGAGCTAGTCAAGTAGAGGCATACTAGTGACTATATGTTTGTCTATGTATTCACACATGTATCATGTTTCCGGTTAATACAATTCTAGCATGAATAATAAACATTTATCATGATATGAGGAAATAAATAATAACTTTATTATTGCCTCTAGGGCATATTTCCTTCAGTCTCCCACTTGCACTAGAGTCAATAATCTAGATTACACAGTAATGATTCTAACACCCATGGAGTCTTAGTGCTGATCATGTTTTTCTCGTGGAAGAGGCTTAGTCAATGGGTCTGCAACATTCAGATCCGTATGTATCTTGCAAATCTCTATGTCTCCCACCTGGACTTGATCCCGGATGGAATTGAAGCGTCTCTTGATGTGCTTGGTCCTCTTGTGAAATCTGGATTCCTTTGCCAAGGCAATTGCACCAGTATTGTCACATAAGATCTTCATTGGTCCCGATGCACTAGGTATGACACCTAGATTGGAAATGAACTCCTTCATCCAGACTCCTTCATTTGCTGCTTCCGAAGTAGCTATGTGCTCCGCTTCACATGTAGATCCCGCCACGACGCTTTGTTTAGAACTGCACCAACTTACAGCTCCACCATTTAATAAAAACACGTATCCGGTTTGCGATTTAGAATCGTCCAGATCAGTGTCAAAGCTTGCATCGACGTAACCATTTACGACTAGCTCTTTTTCACCTCCATATATGAGAAACATATCCTTAGTCCTTTTCAGGTATTTCAGGATGTTCTTGACCGCTGTCCAGTGATCCACTCCTGGATTACTTTGGTACCTTCCTGCCAAGCTTATTGCTAAGCACACGTCAGGTCTGGTACACAGCATTGCATACATGATAGAGCCTATGGCTGAAGCATAGGGAACATCTTTCATTTTCTCTCTATCTTCTGCTGTGGTCGGGCATTGAGTTTGACTCAACTTCACACCTTGTAGTACGGGCAAGAACCCTTTCTTTGCGTGATCCATTTTGAACTTTTTCAAAACTTTATCAAGGTATGTGCTTTGTGAAAGTCCAATTAAGCGTCTTGATCTATCTCTATAAATCTTGATGCCCAATATATAAGCAGCTTCACCGAGGTCTTTCATAGAAAAACTTTTATTCAAGTATCCCTTTATGCTATCCAGGAATTCTATATCATTTCCAATTAATAATATGTCATCTACATATAATATCAGAAATGCTACAGAGCCCCACTCACTTTCTTGTAAATACAGGCTTCTCCAAAAGTCTGTATAAAACCATATGCTTTGATCACACTATCAAAGCGTTTATTCCAACTCCGAGATGCTTGCACCAGTCCATAAATGGATCGCTGGAGCTTGCACACTTTGTTAGCACCTTTTGGATCAACAAAACCTTCTGGCTGCATCATATACAACTCTTCTTCCAGAAATCCATTCAAGAATGCAGTTTTGACATCCATTTGCCAAATTTCATAATCATAAAATGCAGCAATTGCTAACATGATTCGGACAGACTTAAGCATCGCTACGGGTGAGAAAGTCTCATCATAGTCAACCCCTTGAACTTGTCGAAAACCTTTTGCAACAAGTCGAGCTTTATAGACAGTTACATTACCATCAGCGTCAGTCTTCTTCTTAAAAATCCATTTATTCTCAATGGCTTGCCGATCATCGTGCAAGTCAACCAAAGTCCATACTTTGTTCTCATACATGGATCCCATCTTAGATTTCATGGCCTCTAGCCATTTTGTGGAATCTGGGCTCATCATCGCTTCCTCATAGTTCATAGGTTCATCATGGTCAAGTAACATGACTTCCAGAATAGGATTACCGTACCACTCTGGTGCAGATCTTACTCTGGTAGAACTATGAGGTTCAGTAGAAACTTGATCTGAAGTTTCATGATCAATATCATTAGCTTCCTCACTGATTGGTGTAGTTGTCATAGGAACCGGTTCTTGTGATGAACTACTTTCCAATAAGGGAGCAGGTACAGTTACCTCATCAAGTTCTACTTTCCTCCCACTCACTTCTTTCGAGAGAAACTCCTTCTCTAGAAAGGATCCGAATTTTGCAACGAAAATCTTGCCTTCAGATCCGTGATAGAAGGTGTACCCAACAGTCTCTTTTTGGGTATCCTATGAAGACACATTTCTCTGATTTGGGTTCGAGCTTATCTGGTTGAAGCTTCTTCACATATACATCGCAGCCCCAAACTTTAAGAAACGACAACTTTGGTTTCTTGCCAAACCACAGTTCATGAGGCGTCGTCTCAACGGATTTTGATGGTGCCCTATTTAACGTGAATGCGGCCGTCTCTAAATCATAACCCCAAAATGATAGCGGTAAATCAGTAAGAGACATCATAGATCGCACCATATCTAGTAAAGTACG
Organism: Triticum aestivum; assembly: GCF_018294505.1. NCBI lineage: Eukaryota > Viridiplantae > Streptophyta > Magnoliopsida > Poales > Poaceae > Triticum > Triticum aestivum. The sequence goes on along the minus strand of NC_057795.1, from coordinate 606,387,291 downwards.
ATTACGACATTCGGACACACCATTTCGTTGTGGTGTTCCGGGTGGTGTGAGTTGTGAAACTATTCCGCATTGTTTCAAATGTAAACCGAAGTCATAACTCAAATATTCTCCTCCACGATCAGATCATAGAAATTTTATTTTCTTGTTACGATGATTTTCCACTTCACTCTGAAATTCTTTGAACTTTTCAAATGTTTCAGACTTGTGTTTCATTAAGTAGATATACCCATATCTGCTCAAATCATCTGTGAATGTGAGAAAATAATGATACCCACCGCGAGCCTCAACATTCATTGGACCACAAACATCAGTATGTATGATTTCCAACAAATCAGTTGCTCGCTCCATAGTTCCGGAGAACGGCGTTTTAGTCATCTTGCCCATGAGGCACGGTTCGTAAGTACCAAGTGATTCATAATCAAGTGATTCCAAAGGCCCATCAGTATGGAGTTTCTTCATGCGCTTTACACCGATATGACCTAAATGGCAGTGCCACAAATAAGTTGCACTATCATTATCAACTCTGTATCTTTTGGTTTCAACACTATGAATATGTGTATCACTACTATCGAGATTCAATAAAAATAGACCACTCTTCAAGGGTGCATGACCATAAAAGATATTACTCATATAAATAGAACAACCATTATTCTCTGACTTAAATGAATAACCGTCTCGCATCAAACAAGATCCAGATATAATGTTCATGCTCAACGCTGGCACCAAATAACAATTATTTAGGTCTAAAACTAATCCCGATGGTAGATGTAGAGGTAGCGTGCCGACCGCGATCACATCGACTTTGGAACCATTTCCCACGCGCATCGTCACCTCGTCCTTAGCCAATCTTCGCTTAATCCGTAGTCCTTGTTTCGAGTTGCAAATATTAGCAACAGAACCAGTATCAAATACCCAGGTACTACTGCGAGCATTAGTAAGGTACACATCAATAACATGTATATCACATATACCTTTGTTCACTTTGCCATCCTTCTTATCCGCCAAATACTTGGGGCAGTTCCGCTTCCAGTGTCCACTCTGCTTGCAGTAGAAGCACTCAGTCTCAGGCTTAGGTCCGGACTTGGGTTTCTTCTCTTGAGCAGCAACTTGTTTGCTGTTCTTCTTGAAGTTCCCCTTCTTCTTCTTGAAACTGGTGGTTTTGTTAACCATCAACACTTGATGCTCCTTCTTGATTTCTACCTCCGCGGCTTTTAGCATTGCGAAGAGCTCGGGAATAGTCTTGTCCATCCCTTGCATATTATAGTTCATCACGAAGCTCTTGTAGCTTGGTGACAGTGATTGAAGAATTCTGTCAATGACACTATCATCAGGAAGATTAACTCCCAGTTGAATCAAGTGATTATTATACCCAGACATTTTGAGTATGTGTTCACTGACAGAACTATTCTCCTCCATCTTGCAGCTATAGAACTTATTGGAGACTTCATATCTCTCAATCCGGGCATTTGCTTGAAATATTAACTTCAACTCCTAGAACATCTCATATGCTCCATGACGTTCAAAACGTCGTTGAAGACCCGGTTCTAAGCCGTAAAGCATGGCACACTGAACTATCGAGTAGTCATCAGCTTTGCTCTGCCAGACGTTCTTAACGTTGTCAGTTGCATCAGCAGCAGGCCTGGCACCCAGCGGTGCTTCTAGGACGTAATTCTTCTGTGCAGCAATGAGGATAATCCTCAGGTTACGGACCCAGTCCGTGTAATTGCTGCCATCACCTTTCAACTTTGCTTTCTCAAGGAACGCATTAAAATTCAACGGAACAACAACACGAACCATCTATCTACAGCAAACATAGACAAGCAAAATACTATCAGGTACTAAGTTCATGATAAATTTAAGTTCAATTAATTATATTACTTAAGAACTCCCACTTAGATAGACATCCCTCTAATCCTCTAAGTGATTATGTGATCCATATCAACTACACCATGTCCGATCGTCACGTGAGATGGAGTAGTTTCAATAGTGAACATCAATATGTTGATCATATCTACTATATGATTCACGCTCGACCTTTCGGTCTCCGTTGTTCCGAGGCCATATCTGTTATATGCTAGGCTCGTCAAGTTTAACCTAAGTATTCTGCGTGTGCAACTGTTTTGCACCCGTTGTATTTGAACGTAGAGCCTATCACACCCGATCATCACGTGGTGTCTCAGCACAAAGAACTTTCGCAACGGTGCATACTCAGGGAGAACACTTCTTGATAATTTAGTGAGAGATCATCTTAAAATGCTACCGTCAATCAAAGCAAGATAAGATGCATAAAGGATAAACATCACATGCAATCAATATAAGTGATATGATATGGCCATCGTCATCTTGTGCTTGTGATCTCCATCTTCGAAGCACCATCCTGATCACCATCATCACCGGCACGACACCTTGATCTCCATCGTAGCATCATTGTCGTTACGCCATCTATTGCTTCTACGACTATTGCTACCGCTTAGTGATAAAGTAAAGCAATTACAGGGCGTTTGCATTTCATACAATAAAGCGACAACCATATGGCTCCTGCCAGTTGCCGATAACTTCGGTTACAAAACATGATCATCTCATACAATAAAATATAGCATCACGTCTTGACCATATCACATCACAACATGCCCTGCAAAAACAAGTTAGACGTCCTCTACTTTGTTGTTGCAAATTTTACGTGGCTGCTACGGGCTTAGCAAGAACCATTCTTACCTACGCATCAAAACCACAACGATAGTTCGTCAAGTTAATGTTGTTTTAACCTTCGCAAGGACCGGGCGTAGCCACACTCGGTTCAGCTAAAGTGAGAGAGACAGACACCCGCCAGTCACCTTTAAGCACAGTGCTCGTAACGGTGAAACCAGTCTCGCGTAAGCGTACGCGTAATGTCGGTCCGGTCCGCTTCATCTCACAATATCGCTAAGCCAAAGTATGACATGCTGGTAAGCAGTATGACTTGTATCGCCCACAACTCACTTGTGTTCTACTTGTGCATATGACATCTACGCATAAAACCAGGCTCGGATGCCACTGTTGGGGAACATAGTAATTTCAAAAAAAAAAAAAATCCTACGCACACGCAAGATCATGGTGATGCATAGCAACGAGAGGGGATAGTAATGTCCATGTAGCCTCGTAGACCGTAAGCGGAGGCGTTATGACAACGCGGTTGATGTAGTCATACATCTTCACGATCCGACCGATCCAAGTACCGAACGTACGGCACCTCCGAGTTCAGCACACGTTCAGCTCGATGATGATCCCCGGACTCCGATCCAGCAAAGTGTCGGGGATGAGTTCCGTCAGCACGACAGCGTGGTGACGATGATGATGTTCTACTGGCGCAGGGCTTCGCCTAAACTCCGCGACGATATGACCGAGGTGGAATATGGTGGAGGGGGGCACCGCACACGGCTAAGGAACGATCACGTAGATCAACTTGTGTGTCCTAGGGTGCCCCCTGCCCCCGTATATAGAGGAGGGAGGGGGGAGGTGCGGCCGGCCCCCAAGGGGTGCGCTTGGAGGAGTCCTACTCCCACCGGGAGTAGGACTCCCCCCTCTTGCCTTGGTGGAGAAGGAAAGGGGGGAGGGGAAAGAGGAAAGGGGGGCGCCGCCCCCCCCTCCTTGTCGTATTCGGACTAGGGGGGAGGGGGCGTGCGGCCTGCCCTGGCCAGCCCTCCTCTTCTCCCTCATGGCCCATGTAGGCCCAATAACCCCCGGGGGGGGGGGTTCCGGTAACCCCCCCGGTACTCTGGAAAAATTCCGGTTTCTCCCGGAACGATTCTGATATCCAAATATAGGCTTCCAATATATCAATCTTTATGTCTCGACCATTTCGAGACTCCTCGTCATGCCGTGGATCACATCCGGGACTCCGAACAACCTTCGGTATATCAAAATATATAAACTCATAATAAAACTGTCATCGCAACGTTAAGCGTGCGGAACCTACGGGTTCGAGAACTATGTAGACATGACCTAGAACTATTCTCGGTCAATAACCAATAGTGGAACCTGGATGCTCATATTGGCTCCTACATATTCTACGAAGATCTTTATCGGTCAAACCGCATAACAACATATGTTGTTCCCTTTGTCATCGGCATGTTACTTGCCCGAGATTCGATCGTCGGTATCTAATACCTAGTTCAATCTCGTTACCGGCAAGTCTATTTACTCGTTACGTAATGCATCATTCCGTAACTAACTCATTAGCTACATTGCTTGCAAGGCTTATAGTGATGTGCATTACCGAGAGGGCCCAGAGATACCTCTCCGACAATCGGAGTGACAAAACCTAATCTCGAAATACGCCAACCCAACATGTACGTTTGGAGACACCTGTAGTACTCCTTTATAATCACCCAGTTACGTTGTGACGTTTGGTAGCACCCAAAGTGTTCCTCCGGTAAACGGGAGTTGCATAATCTCATAGTTACAGGAACATGTATAAGTCATGAAGAAAGCAATAGCAATATACTAAACGATCAAGTGCTAGGCTAACGGAATGGGTCATGTCAATCACATCATTCTCCTAATGATGTGATCCCATTAATCAAATGACAACACATGTCTATGGTTAGGAAACATAACCATCTTTGATTAATGAGCTAGTCAAGTAGAGGCATACTAGTGACTATATGTTTGTCTATATATTCACACATGTATCATGTTTCCGGTTAATACAATTCTAGCATGAATAATAAACATTTTCCATGATATGAGGAAATAAATAATAACTTTATTATTGCCTCTAGGGCATATGTCCTTCAGGTTGGCAGAAGGTGTTGTCGCGGGGCAATGTGCAACGTCCGGCGTCACTAGCCCCTACATTGGCTCCCCATCCTGTCCCTGCTTGGCTTCATGGAAGGAAGATGTTACAGATGCCTCCTTCCCGGACCGTGCAGCGGAGTGTCAAGATCCTTTTAGGCGTTCTCGATGCCTTGAGAATGGTCATCAGGCACGTAAGAACAACTCCAACGGGCTGACCCAAACAGACGGCGATTTCGTCCGCTTTTTGTCCGTCTGGGTCGGCCAGGCGGACACGAGCGTCCGCTTCCACATTTGGGTGGGCGCGTGCGCCCAACGCTGACGCGATCCATTTTGATGGCGTAAAAAAACTGAATGTATGCATATTTAACATAAAAACTAAATTAATTAAACATTAAAGCCGGCCACGAAGGCCGGCGGGAGTCCAGGCGTCCGCATTAGCTTTTAAGAAAAATAAAAACAAACTAAAACTAGGCGCCGGCACGCTGCCCTAGGCATCATCGTCGTCATCCTCGGGGTCCGTGAGGTCGATGAGCGTCGGCGCCGGACCGGCCCAGCTGAACGCCATGTTCCAGAGCGGAGGCGGGGTGAACTCTGCGGGGAAGGGGACGGCGGGGGCCTTGCCCTTCGACTTGCTGCTGCTGCTGGACAAGAGCCCCATTTGGGCGGCTGGGGTGGCTAGGGTTTGCTTGCCGGCGGCGGGGGAACGAGCGTGGCCTAGATGGGGACGGGAACTGGATGAGGACGGCCCCGCCACACGGTCGGCTTAAAAAAGGACGACCGTCGACACTGACGCGTGGGCCCGGGGTCATAAATTAAGCTGACCGGCGAGGGGGCGGGTAGTTGGGCCACCGCCAGGTGGGGCTGTGGCGGACATCGAGAAGGCGCGCGTGGCGTTCGTTCCGCGTCCGTGCCGACGCATTTGGAGCGCAAATTTGGGCCGCAAATGCGTCGGCGCGGACGCGAATCAGACGCGTTTTGGGTTTGGGTCAGCGCGTTGGGCCTCCACTTCTGTCCACGCCGACCCAAACGGACGGCGGCGGACAAAATGGGTCGCCCCGTTGAAGTTGCTCTAAGTGCTGCAATGCCTGGCGTCCCGTCAGCTTTTTGGGAAGCCCTACTCTGTCACCATTGCCTCGCCTCTCTGTCCGGCACCAACAAGCTCCAGCTCCTTGCAAGGTCCAGAAAGAAGCCTCACCCCTCTCGAATACGTTTGGTCGTGATTCTTGGGCATCGACCGTGGCTTCTCCTGTTGGCTCCGTGTCCTTGGCAGAAATCTTGGTGCGGTCTGCCTTGGAGAGGCAGCCCGAGTTGTTGCGCTCTGAGCTCCTTGGTATGTCCTTCCGAGTTGAGGAGACGGTCCAGCCTCTGCGTGATGTCATTGACTCCATGCAAGGTTGGATGTTGCGGATGGAGAGCTTCATTGAGTGTGTTGAGGCTGCACTGGGCGCTCTCTCGCTAACTCCGCCCGTGCTGCAGAACGCTCATGTGCTGCGCCCTCTAGTTGTGCCTGATGATAGCTTCGACATCGAGAGGGGAGCCGAGCTTCATGGTCGTTTCTCCCCTCGTGCTAGAACCAACTCGCCGTGGTCGACCTCGGAGGGACTGGGAAATGATGTGGTTGTGACCCCGGTGCTGCAGATCATGCCTGAGGTTCGAGACCTGTGTGGGGGTCCGGTTCTACCTCTGGTCGTCGAACAACTAAAGGTTAGTCACCCCCGAGGTCTCGATTGTGTCTTTACCGCCAGCATCACCCCGGGAGTCTAGCCAGAAACTTGATGCCGAGGAGTGTGGTGATTTAGACCTTGCAATCTCTTGCTCGCCTAAGTCCATTGGTTGTCAGGCATCAGCCAGTCTACCTCTCGGTGTCATGGAGCGCGGAGTTTTGGATGTTGCTACCCTTCCCTCATCTGCGACCATCGAGCAGGTGATGCATGTTGACATGACCATTGAGGCAAGTATGTTGGCACCTACTCCAAAGCCAGATGCTCTCTTCGCGAAGGAACTTTGTGACTTGCTCGCTAGTGTGGAGGTTGCTAGACCTGGTTTGGGCAGGTCGATTGCTTGCCTCTTGACGGGGACGCCAATAAGGGGTAAACAAAAGAAGGCGGGCAAAGGAAAGAGTGGCGCCACAATCAAGGCATCTCTGGGTGCTTGATGGATGACCTTCGCTCTCTCAGCCTGTCCTCTTGGATTGCGTTCTCATTGTGTGGGTTGAAAGGTGTCTGATGCCTTGCGTTGAGGTGTTTTTGTCAGGGGTCTCTTGGCATAGTAGCAATGTCGGGGTTCGTGGATGTTGTGTATTCGAAGAGTCTAACGGAAGTCGCATGTGCGATTGTGGGGTTTATTACCATGTGAGTAGTTAGTCTGTGCTTTGTTTGTATTGGTTTTCGCCCGGTTTTTCGTAAATTAACTGGGCAATTCTCTTCTTAATTAATCGATGAGGCAAAACTTTTGCCTCCGTTTCGAAAAAAGAAAACTGAGTCCACATTACATAATACTAGTGTTTAGAACAGGAATACTGGTGCCGAGAAAACTGATTCTTTCGGTATTAGTTGCATGAATGTTACTACAATTTTCACACAGTCCACTAGATTTGTTCCATAGTTTCGTGCCACTCCCCTTCACAACCAATGAACTATGTGTTGCTAATAAATTGAGACTGATGGTGTGCAAGCCCTCAACAAATGTTCGACAAGCTACTCCAAGGAGGCCCAGATGATTGAGGATATCAAAGTACAGGCTAATTCTGCTGCTCATACTCTGGCACAGCTGACATTAAATGCTCCTTCTGATGTAAACCTTGAATGGGATGATGATGTACCAGCAGACATTTCCTCGGATTGTAAGGGCCGATAGTGCCCATATCGTTTCCCTGGGAATTGTTTTTGAACTACGTGTTGTTGCATCAAATGGTCAGATATAATGTTCAAATCATGTATGTCCAAATTTTGTACATATAAGCATCCACATCCTTAACATGTATGCTGAAATCAAACATCATGTGTTTCTGATTCCTCTCACTCCTATCCACAAGACTCTGAACGTGGAGTATCTTCTCCTAGCCTGCTTTCTCTGTCTTGGATTTCTGGCTGGGTACTTTCTCTTCCATGGATGCATGGGTAGTGAACTGCCTAAAGGGAGCAAGGCCACATCCTCATATAGCATGAGCTTTAGCAAATTAATACTGCATGGTACTACATGAGATCTGCTATCCTGTAGGGGTTAACTCACCAAAAAAAATCAGCTGTGGTGCTTCAATGGTACTCAAAAGTCTTTTAATCAGTCATTAACTACTGAAGTTAAGATCGAAGGGCTAAGCAGCCACAACTCTCAGCCAGAAGCCTTCCGACCTAGTATTACACAACTCCAACAGTGTATTGTGTACAACATCACAGTTGCATAGAATGCATATCATGTCCATCATGTTTAGTATAGATATAAAGTACGATCATACGAATACAAACTGGCGTACACCATAAGCATCAAATGTTCAGCCACGAGTTCATCTGTGAAGGATGATAGTAACCCACCCCTAGCCTGCCCCGCCATAACCGCCGGCCTCCATCACCCGCGGCCAGCGAGCGCTACTGCACACCGCCTCGCTGCCCCGCCCTCCCCCACCGCCGTTGCCGGCCACCGCCTCGGTCATCCCTCTAAGCCCCGCCGCAACAAAGAAGAACACCGGCGGTCCCCTACACCCCCACCCCTAAGATAGATAATGAGGCACTTACTCCAAAGATAGATAGTGGGGCAATGGCTTCCCCCCAAGATAGATAGTGAGACAATGGCTTCTCCGCTGAGGTTGAAAGGAAATAAGGAAAGAAGGAAGAAGGTGACCGACGCAAGAAAAAAAATCAGGTACCTGAGAAATAGCAATACTGAATTTACTTGCAGATTACCACGACATGTTTACTGACCAGGAAGAGCACATACTTCACTTATTTCATCAAACAGAAAGAAGGAACACAAAGTCCCAACAAATGCGTAGAAGAACTACATGAACCCGATGATATTTCTTCCACCGGTTGAAGGAAATCCCTGTGCCTATTAATCTTTTGCAATTGGAGAAGAGAGTGGCCTTTCTACTCCCTGGTGTAGTACTCCCCGTTATCTGCACCGTTTGGAGCATGTTCCTGTTCCTCGAGATCTGAGCGAGAGCCTGGAACTATGTTGCGATTTGCAGTCTACGTGAATTAATCAGAGCAGGGAATCTAACACCTTTTGATTTAGATGGGCCCCGTAGAGTTCTGTGCATCTGCACCAGGGAATCACTCAACAGTGTTGTGCAGGCCAGTCTCACGTGCAAAGTCGCGCCGAGGGACACCGCCTCGGGTCATATTGACCAGCGTTTCCTGCAAGCTTCTCACAGTAACCTATAAAACTAAATAAATATTATGTGTCAACAGATTCTCACCACCACTCAGCAGGTTCAGTTCATCTCCCTCTTCCATAGCAAACAACACCTGGGAGTGAGAAAGCAAAGCAAAGGTTTTACGGACGTTGCTTGTAAAAAAATCGAGAGAGAGAAGGAGAGAGAAGAGTGGGGCATGCAAAGTTCAATGGAAAAAGAGAGAGAGAGTCAAAACTGAAAATTGAAAAGAAAGAGAAGGAAGTTCGGCTATTTTTTTTAAAATAATACATTTTTTTATTAATTTTCATAAATATTAAGTTGGGTAATTTTTTTTCAAAAATAATACACCATCGGCCCGCTGCAGGTCGACTGGGCCTAGTCGGCCCACAGCAGGCCGATTGGATTCCAATCGGCCTACAGCTGGCCGACTGGCCCCTGTCGGCCCACTGTGGGCTGATTGGGTCCTGTCGGCCCACTGTGGGCGACTGGAGCTAATTGGCTCGCTGTGGGCTAATTGTTTTTGCAAAAAAAGTAGGCATAAAAAATATATTTAAAAAAATATTAATCATGTAAATTAAAAATGTTAAACGTGTATAAAAAAATGTTCCTGATGTATACAAAAAATGTACAATATATATTCAAAAAAGTTGACTAAAAATATGTTTTAAAAAGTGTTAATCATGTATTTAAAAATTGTTAAATGTGTGTATAAAAATGCTCCTTATCTATACAAAAAATATAGAATGTGTATGAAAAAAAGTTGACACCAAAAAAATATGTTTGAAAAAAATGTTAATCATGTATTTGAAAAAATGTTCAATGAGTACACAAAAATGTTTCATGTATTGGAATGAAAGGTTAAACGTGTACAAAAAAATGTTCCAGCTCCGGATCCGGTATGGGAGCATCACGGACCTAAGTATGATTGGTTGCTCTTTTTGTATGGAACTAGAACATCTTTTTCAAACATTTTTTTTGGTGTCAACTTTTTTTCATACACATTCTATACTTTTTGTATAGATAAGGAACATTTTTTATACACACATTTAACAATTTTTAATCATGTATTTGAAAAAATGTCAACTTTTCAAACATGTTTTTTTGGTGTCAACTTTTTTTTCATACACATTCTATATTTTTTGTATAAATAAGGAACATTTTTTATACACACATTTAACTATTTTTAAATACATGCTTAACACTTTTTAAAACATATTTTTTATGTCAACTTTTTTGCATATATATTGTACATTTTTTGTATACATCAGGAACATTTTTTATACATGTTTAACATTTTTTAAACATATATTTTTTATGCCTATTTTTTTTGCAAAAACAATTAGCCCACAGCGAGCCAATTAGCTCCAGTCGGCCGACAGTGGGCCGACAGGACCCAATCAGCCCACAATAGGCCGACAGGGGCCAGTCGGCCAGCTGTAGGACGACTGGCATCCAATCGGCCTGCTGTGGGCCGACTAGGCCCAGTCGGCCTGCAGCGGGCCGACGGTGTATTATTTTTGAATTTTTTTTATCCAGCGTAATATTTATGAAAATTAATAAAAAAATGTATTATTTAAAAAAATAGCGGAAGCTCGTGGGTAGCAGTTCCCATGAGTAGCTCTGTCCCATCCGTGAGCTTGCACATGACCTACAGCCTACTACCTAGCACTAGCACCAGACAGATGCTGGGAGACAAAACACTGGTAATTAGAACAGATAAACCAAAAGGTCTGCAACAAGTCACGCCAGTGCACAAATCTCGATAGAACTCAATGGTGGGGATAAGGGGAGTGAGTACTCCCGGGAGTAGCCACACCTTTCCGATTGGAGAACACCGTACAGTAGAACTTCAGCGGTTGGAGGGCATCTTGGGACATAGATGTCCACCGGCAGTGGCGGAGCTTAGTGTAGTGTTGGGACCCCCAGCCCTGCACAATTCGCTGAAGAAAATAAATAAAGGGCTTAGCTAGAAGAAATATTAGTATTTTGCCCCCTCAAACGTTCACATTTCATGTTCCACCCCCTCAGGAATTCTGTGTAGCTCTGTCACTGTCCATGGGGACGATCCGGTCGCACCCACACACGACGGAGTATGAGTAGTGGTACTCCCTGCGTTCGGAATTACTTGTCATAAAAATAAATGTATCTACAACTAAAATACATCTAGATACATTCATTTTTTCGACGAGTAATTCCGAACAGAGGGAGTAGTATATATCCACCGCTGTTTGCGCATCTGCCCATCGAGGCTATGTCATCTGGTCATAAGCCCTGCCGAGAATAGGTGAAAGCTCAAAATGTCAGATACATCTATGTGTGGTCCACATTTAATTTGGTATTATCAATCAGATGCAACCAGTGGTGGAACTTAGTGGAGGCGAACCTGGGTCGTTCCCCCCCTCCCCAGCCCATGGGATTTCTTCATACTCCCTCCGTCCGAAAATACTTGTCCTCGAAATGAATAAAATGAATGTATCTATAACTAAAATAAGTCTAGATACATTTATTTGTAAGACAAGTATTTCCGGACGGAGGGAGTACTATTCATGGGTTCAGAGTATCAATGGAATTTGGCCCAAGCCTTGTTTGGGTCCCCACCCCAGCCCCATTGCCTCTACTAGGATGTGGCCCAAGCTTCGTCACTGGATGCAACAAAAATAAAATTGTATATGTCAAAATAAAAAAGGAACACAATTACTATAAAAAGAACAGAATGTTGTAAGCTAATTTGTATTCTTAGTACAGTTGCTATGATATTTTACCGAAAAAGGCTTTCGCCCCGTTTTATATATAAAGCAAACCGCCACAGAGTTCGGGCAAACAACACAATCACGCCCAAAAGAAAAACAAGAGAAAAGCAAGAGAAAGAAATGTCATCAACGAAAGCTAAAGCATCCCGCAACCGTTGCGCCCACCGAAAACATTCACCACGTTCCAATGCCACAGAGTCGCCGCGTACCAAGCAACACCTTCAAGAAGGACCGCGACGACGACAACGCTGTTGCCTGGACGAATTCTAAGATTTCTCCCGGTACACGAAGGGAAGCGGAGGAGAGGTACTCCCGACGCCCTTTAAGAAGGTTGATGGCGCCCGTAGGAGTCACCGTGTCGGTGCCGGTCAGACCCGAGAGGGATTTCGTCCTACCCCTCATACCCACAACCCAGGACCAACCGGCGGCTCCACCATGCGAACCTCCCACCAACCTGCGCCACCACAGTCACGAGGACACCACCGTCGTCTTTCCACCGCAGACGCTGCGAGGCCGGCCGAACCAAACGAGGTACCTGACGATAGGGACCGGGAGCACCACAGCCACGTGGGAGGGGATAACCTCCACTGGCACAAGCAGTAGCAGACCGGATGCAAAGCGCGGGAGCACACTAGACCGCTGCACAGCCGGGCCCAGATCGGTGGGCCCGTTAAGCTCCTGCTGCCGCGCTGCAGCTGACACAACGCAGAGCCGCTGATCCCAAGGTCTGCGCCTCACCTGCCCAGCCGGAGGCGACGCGTCGGAGGCCAGACCAACCCGCCTGGCCGCAGGGCTCCGCCGGCCAAGGCCCGCCCCCAGCCGCCACTGTCGCCAAAGGGTCGCGCCTCCGCCAAACCTGCGCCCGATCTACACCGGAGCACCACCCCACCGAGGAGCACCATCGCCGGAGACCGCCGCCGAGCTGGGGAACCACGAGGGGAAGAGGAAGAGGGCCGCCACCGCCGGACTTGTCACGGCGCCGCGCGGGCAACGCCCGGCCACGCTAGCCAGCGGCAGCGGCAGGAGGAGGGGTGGGAGGAGGGGCTGGGCGCGAGGGGAGAGAGGGTCGCCCCGCTGGGGGGCCGGGGGGTATTTTAATCAAGAAACCTTGAGAAATTGCAATGAACTGTCATGAGTACGCTATTTCAAGAAAACTGGTATCCCCATCCATCTGCAATTAAAAGCAAGTCATAGAGGACAAGAGAACCATTTAATTCGACGTACTGCAATAACCACACAAATAAACTTGTACTCCCTCTGCTCCTAAATATTTGTCTTTCTAGACATTTTAAATGGACTACCACATACGGATATACGTAGACATATTTTAGAGTGTAGATTCACTCATTTTACTCCGTACGTAGTCACTTGTTGAAATCTCTAAAAAAATAAATATTTAGGAACGGAGGGAGTAACTGTGAAGATGCCTATGTCGCTACCTTTGTGTTACTTATTCCACAAAAGCAAATCAAGATAGCATGTTAAGCAGAAAACTAGTATATCAATCTCAAAATAGTCAAACTAGACTTCAAGGAATAGAACGGGTATTACAGTATGTGTACAACATATTTAGAGAGCCATCACTTTGGAATGTATTTGAATTTGCGGGAGCACGATATTTGATTGAGGTGATTACACCAGTGGTGCTCGAACTTGTCATGAATGTTCATTTTAGTGCCTAAACTTGAAAAATACACCGAACTGGTTCTAAAACTTGCCACGAACATGCAAATACGGTGCTAATCTCATCCGTAGATGTAAAATGCATTGACGTGGCACCATTTGTGGTTGATGTGGCATCGACATGGCACGGGGCACACTTGTAACGAGGAAATGAGATTAATTTAGAATATGTATGGCTCAATGACTAGTGGGTCCCACCTGCCAGTATCGGAAATTAAAATGAAAATTAGTGCCAAAGGACCTCGAACCAGCCACCTGACACTAGCTTGCATCTCAACGGACCAACGCGCCAACTAAATTCTATAGACTACTGGTGTGTCTCCTGCTATTTTATGTAGTGTAAATACAAAACGCTTACCTAAATATTCCCCGGTCACTGCGCCCATTTAGCACATCTCCTGATATAATCCTTGTGTGTATACTTGTTTTTGTAATCATTAATTTTTTAATTTTTTGTTATTTACCAAACATTTTTAAACACTCATGTATTACATTAAAATAGTAGTTTCTAAATAATAAGTGAATATTTTTCAAAATTACATGAACATTTAAGTAAGTTTTGATTGCATACTCTACATATTTATTTTGTCCACAAACGGATATTTGTGTATCACAATTATTTATAATCCATAGCGTGGCATTGGTCCTTGTTTATGGGTTATTTTTAAAATACTACATGCACACGTATATTTGTATACCGGGATGTAATTATCAATTAAATATGAATATTAGGATCTAACTTTTATTTATGATTAGAATTTACAGATTTTTTACAATTCTTAAGAAAAAGTAACATCTGCAAATTGGGCCGCAGTTACTGCAACTCATTTAAGTACCACAAACATTTTCACTAGCTCGCTCCGGACGATTGCGGGAGGTTTTGCAGGTCCGCCTTGGAGAAGCCTTTAGAAGGCAGTTGGCTTGATGGTTTGCGAACACAGCCAGCTAGTGTGAGGTGTCTGGTTCGAGCCCCCCCAGACAGGTTTTAAATTATAATTTCCTATACTAACATGCACACTACTAGAAAAAGGGCTATAGATGGGATTGACACTAATGGCGCACCAGACAAGGGGTGCGCCATTAGTATATACTAATGGCGCACCACCATCAGATACGCCATTAGAGTTGAAACTACTAATGGCGCACCTGGCCCAAGGTGCGCCATTAGTATCAATTTTTTTTGAACTAGTGCGCCTGTCCAAACATACTAATGGCGCATCCAGACACAGTGCGCTATTACTAGTTGTAACTAGTAATGGCGCACTCGTCAGAAAGTGCGCCACTAAAGTTGTTTTTTTTATTATATTTTTTATTCCTTTTTTGCAATACTACTAATGGCGCACTGTACAATCGTGCGCTATTATTTGTTTAAACTAGTAATGGCGCACTGTAGAACAGTGCGCCATTAGTATGTTTTTTTTTGCAAAACTACTAATGGTGCACCGCCAGAAGGTGCGCCATTAGTAACCTGGATTACTAATGGCGCATTTAGTGCTAGTGCGCCATTAGTAAGTGGGCAGCAACAAGATATTTTGGACAGCCTCTCCTACCCACACTCACTTTCTCCCCACTCCATTCTTTCCACCTCCTCCTTGTCTCGGGTGCCTCCTCTTTTTCACCTCATTTCCACCATAGATTCATTCAAATTAAGTGGTTAAATTACCTTGTTTTGATAGGTAAGTAAGGGGGGAAGCTATATTTATGTTGTTCTCCCTACAACAATGTGCACATGCACTTTTTGTGGCCTAGCTAGATCTATGTATGTTTGTGGTGTTTCATATGTTTGTGGTGTTGCATATGTGTTTGTGTTTGGAGGTGTACCGGTATTTGAAATGCGATAGTTGCCAATATTTTGCCGGAATGTTGATTCATTTCCGTTTCGACGAGAATTTTGGCATTAAGCATTCTTTTTGGTCCTATTTTTAGGAAAAGTCATGCCAAATTTTTTCTTGGTTCTAAAATATCGTTTTGCTCTACCCCGCAGGCGACCATGGTCCGCACGATGACTGAAGGCATCGTGAATAGGTTTTTGAGGTCCGCGAAGGCCGAGATGCTTCAAAAGAACGAGACGGAGATAAGATGTCCGTGTCGAAGATGCAAGCTGAAGAGCCTTATTGCGGACCCGGATTCCGGGCAGGTGCGGGACCACCTGCTCTTGCGTGGTTTCATGGATGGCTATCGGTGGCAAGGTGATGAAGATGACTACGAAGTCGTCCATGGGGGCCGGGCAAGAAATGAGGAAGGGTAGCAAGACAACCACCGCGGCTCGGGCGGGCGAGAAGATGAAGAATCCCCAGGAGATGATCACGACGGTGATGCTGTACACAGTCGTCATGTAGAAGATGCAAGACATGATGATGAGGAAGATGCCGGAGCAGACGACGGGCATGATCATGAAGATGATGATGCTGGCGGAGCAGACGACGCTGGACCATCGAGGGGCTGGGTGCAGGACCCTCATATTCAAGAGCTGCTTCTCAAGCAGACGGATAACGCAAGAGCTGCCGCCCGAGAGAAAGCCAAGATGGATCAACTTGAGTTAGACGCGGTTACTCCATTGTATGAAGGATGCAGGCCCGAGGATACCCGCCTGAAAGTAACGCTCATGGATCTGGAGATGAAGGTAAAACACAAAATGACCGACGCATGTTTCGACGAGAACATGTCATTTTGGCACAAACGTCTTCCCAAGAGGAACAAGTGCCCGACCAGTTTGGAGGAGGCGAAGAAAATCGTGTGTCCTCTGGATTTACCGCACGTGAAATACCATATGTGCATGAACAATTGCATCATTTATCGGGACGAGCACGCGGAGTCTACCATATGTCCGGTGTGCGGCGTCACTCGATACAAGAAGAGGAAGAAAGCTCCTCGAAAAGTGGTGTGGTACTTTCCGATCACTCCTCGTCTGCAGCGGTATTTCGCGGACCCTAAGGTAGCAAAGCTCCTGTGTTGGCACGCGGACAGGGAGGAGAAGAAGCGAGAAGATGACGCAAATGATCCGGAGATAGATAAAAAAGACAAGATGCTGAGTCACCCTAAGGATGCGAGCCAGTGGCAAGCGTTGAACTTCGAAGACTCAGAATTTGGGAACGATCCAAGGAACATCGAGCTGGGTGCGAGCACCGATGGAGTCAATCCGTTTGGCAGCCAGAGAAGCACACATAGCACCTGGCCTGTGTTTGTGTGGATGTACAACCTTCCCCCCAGTTGTGCATGAAGAGGAAGTACATTCACATGAGTATGCTAACTGAAGAGCCGAAACAACCAGGGAACGACATCAATCTGTATCTGGGGCTGCTGAAAGAGGAGCTTGACACGCTGTGGAAAACGCCAACCAATACGTGGGACGCCGCAGAGAAAGAATATTTCCCTATGAGAGCCGCACTGCTCACGACGGTGCACGACTATCTCGGTTACGGATATCTCGCGGGGCAGGTAGTCCACGGATTTTCTGGATGTGTAAGGTGCATGGATGACACAACGTATCGCCAGCTAGATAGAGATCCCGGGTCTTCAAAAACCGTGTTCATGGGACATCGAAGGTGGCTTTGCGACGATGACCTGTGGAGGAAACGCAAGGATCTGTTCGATGGTGAAACCGAACCCCGAAAACGCCCGTGTACGAGGAGCGGCGAGGAAATAGACCAGCTGTTGAAAAATTGGAAAGACTGCCCACTGCCGGGAAAGAAGCAAAAGGCGCCAGAGCTGGGAAAGAAGCGAAAGGCGCCAGAGCCGCTGCTGAAGGTATGGAAAACGAGGTCTATTTTCTGGGACTTGTCGTACTGGAAGATCCACCGTGTGCCTCACAGCCTTGATGTCATGCATATCACGAAGAATGTGTGCGAGAGTCTGCTTGGTACCCTGCTCAACATGCCAGAGAGGACCAAAGATGGGCCGAAAGCAAGGGCAGACTTGAAATCAATGGGCATCAGGCAGGAGCTTCACGCTAATGATGATGATGATGATGAGGCGAAGCAGGACACAGAAAGTCATCGCAAAGGCAAAAAGGCCAAGAAGACCGGAAATGACTACCCTCCCGCGTGCTTCACTCTAAGTCAGGAGGAGATCGAGCAGTTTTTCACCTGCCTCCTAGGAGTAAAACTTTCTTACGGTTATGCGGGGAAGATAAGCAGATACCTAGACCCAGCGAAGCAGAAGTTCAGCGGGATGAAGTCTCACGACTGTCACGTGCTGATGACGCAGATACTTCCAGTTGCAATCCGTGGGATCATGGACGCACACGTCCGTGAAACGCTATTTGGCCTATGCAACTTTTTCGATGTCATCTCTCGGAAGTCGATTGGCGTGAGGCAACTCAGAAGGCTACAGGAAGAGATCGTGGTGATACTATGCGAGCTTGAGATGTACTTCCCGCCCGCATTCTTCGACGTTATGGTGCATCTGCTGGTCCATATCATGGAGGATATCATCCAACTCTGGCCGACGTTCCTGCACAGCATGATGCCGTTCGAAAGGATGAATGGTGTCATCAAAGGATACGTTCGGAACATGTCACGTCCAGAGGGAAGTATAGCCAGGGGCTTTCTGACCGAAGAGTGCATCTCCTACTGCACGAATTATCTAGGCATTGAGAACCCCGTTGGTCTGCCCGTCAATAGGCACCTCGGCAGGCTCGCTGGATGGGGTCACCGTGAGGGTCGCCGCGAAATGCATGTCGACTTCGAGGGTCGACTCGCCGACTTTGAAAGAGCGAACCTAGTCGCGCTACAACACATAGACGTGGTCGATCCTTGGGTGGTAGAGCACAAAACCTTTATTGAGAAGACGTACAATGACCGAGGCCAACAGAGGACGGACGGAGATATACTCAAAGAGCACAACTCATGTTTCACGCGTTGGTTCAAGCGGAAGCTTCTGTCGTACCCTTTACATGAAGATTCTTCCGCGGAAGAACAACTCATATTCACCTTGTCACAGGGCGCCGAGCACAACCTGATGACCTATGAGGCGTACGATATCAACGGCTACACATTCTACACCGAGGACAAGGACATGAAGAGCGATGGTTATCAGAACTCCGGGGTAACAATGGAATCCTACACCGGTAAGGACAAGGACAGATACTACGGAAGGATCGAGGAGATCTGGGAGCTGAGCTACGCTGGAGAGAAGGTGCCGATGTTCCGTGTCAGATGGGGCAAGAGCGTCCTAAAAGAAGACCGATATTTCACCACCATGGTTATACCCGAAGCCAAATCCAAGACCGCGGGCACAAACATCACCGCGAAAAATGAGCCATGGGTACTGGCTTCCCAAGTGGACTAATGCTTCTTCATTACCGACCCGCCAAAGCCCGGTCGTGTTGTCGTGAGGAGAGGCAAAAGGAAGATCATCAGAATGGATGGAGTAGCCAATGAGCAAGACTTCGACAAGTACGGCGACCCGAGGATCGAACATGACGACGATGATGAAGTAGCAGCATACACCACAAGAAGAAGCAGGACCACCCTACCTAAAGGACGTCCGTTCCACAGAAGAACTCCATTTGCGAAAAAGAAGGGCAAGAAGATTGTGAACAGATAGCTAGCTAAGATTGATTGTATTTAAATCGTAGCCTTCATTTCTCGATTGTATTTCATGGGCACTTTTTGAACTATCATAAATATTTTTAAATTTCATGGACACTCGATCTCGATCCCCCTCCATCTCGATCGCTATCCCACCTCGCCAGATCCGGCCCCCCTCGCCGCCGAGCACCCCCCGGTCCACCGGCCGCCGCCGCCGACCCCCCACACCCTCGATTCCCCTACTCAACCGCCGCCGCCGACCCCCCGCACACCCCTCCCCTACTCAACCGCCGCCGCCGACCCCCCTCACCCTCGATTCCCCTACTCAACCGCCGCCGCCGACCCCCCGCACACCCCTCCCCTACTCAACCGCCGCCGCCGACCCCTCGCACCCCCCGCACCCTCCCCCGCTCCACCGGCATTACTCTTTGATGATATTTTTTAAAAAAATTATTACTGTCTTATAAAAAAAATATTACTGTTATGATTTAAACAAGTTTGAACATATTTAAACACAAATAAGTATCAAACAGCATTTTAAATGCATAAAAAAATTGTTGAGCCTGGGAATCGAACCCAAGACCTCCTGGTGTGAGAACTGGCTGCTGACCAGTCGAGCTAGTAGAGGGAACTTGATGTGGATCAGGTCAGGTGGAAGATAACCTGTTGGCTCGAGCAGAAATCAAAAAAAAAAAATACTAATGGCGCACCAGGGCGAGGTGCGCCATTAGTATGGATGTACTTATGGCGCACCGTGGCGTGGTGCGCCATTAGTATTGTGCCGCCCCCCATCCATATCCCGGCCCAAACCGCCCTCGCCCTCGATCCCCTCTCTCTCCCTCGCCCTCGCCCTCGATCCCCTTCCCCTCTCCTCTCCCGACGCCACTGTCCCGCCGCCCCGACGCCGCCTCTACGCCGCCCCGTCGTCCTCGTCTCCGCCCCGACGCCCCGACGCCGCGACGCCGCCGCCCCGCCTCCCCGTTGTCCTCGTCTCCTTGGCGCTCCGCTCTCCCCGCTGCCCTCGTCGCCGGTGGCCCGGACGCTGCCCCGTCAACACCATCGTCGCCGGAGCACCACCACCACCCGGACCTCGTCGCACCACCACCACCCAGACCTCGTCGCCCCACCTCGTCGCCCCGTCCACACCATCGCCCCCGTGAGCTCCCCCTCCTCCTCTCCCCCTCCTCTCCCCCTCTCCATATCGTCTTGATCAGTAGAAAATTGGGGATTTTTTTGTTGTTACCTCCGATTCGACCCGTCGGGGCCGACGATGATGACGTGATGACCCTCAGCGCCTGCCTGAGCTGGCCCCTGCTTTGGCCGAAGAGCCAGATTCGTTTGAGGCGGGGGACACCACCCAAAGACAACACCGCTAGTCGTGCCGGCGCCAAGTCGGCCCCATGGCAAGACCGCCGCAACGGTGCCGGACATCCCTATGCCACTGGATCCAAACATGCATATGGCACAGGATCAGAACGACGACGACGACGATACATTTGGCAACGTCGATCAGTACTTTGCCGAACATGGGTACGATGGCGACTTCATGGGGCCTCCTTCTCAAGAACCCAACCCAACAAAAGACATGCGCGATCTAGCTGGTACCGCGGAGAAGCCAAGTTGCAACAGGCGTCGTCTGTCGTTCAACTCTCAGGAGACGCCTCCAGCTGCCGAGTTCACCGAGCCTCAGATAGGCGAGGTGCGAAATATTATCAGCCCAAACACACTCAAGAAGGTGGTCTGTGAGCAGAACTCGGTCCCATTACAGGAGAAGAAGAAGGCACGCAAAATAAAGACTAACAAGGGTGCGAGCCAGCCGGCACCGAGTACGATCCGTGCTCAGGACGGGCCACCTTCACCCGAGGATATCTCGAGGAGGGTGCATGTGGCGGGTAGGGCGATGCTACCGACAAATATGCTCAATGCTGCAACCGGTGCTATGCGGAGTCTGCATGACAGTGTTCTTTCTTTGGAGAAGCGGCGTCTCAGAGAGAGGGATGTGGCATACCCGGTTTTCGCGGCCAAGGTGCCAGAAGGCAAGGGCTTTGTGGATAACTCCATCGGGCGTACGATCGTCCTGCGGTTTGATGACATCCACGCTATGATGAACCTTCATCCGCTGCACTACACCTTCGTTCGGCTACTTTTGCTGAGTATGGAGATGCGGATCATTCGCGACAAGACCCCGGACATCGTGATAGTCGACCCCTTCTACATGCGTGCCAAGATCTTGGGCAGCGCTGGGGACCGGCAAGTCGCGAGTTCTTACCTCGAAGGCGTCATTCTGACAAACCAAGATAAGGATAACTTCCTCGTGCCTTACTTTCCTGAGTAAGTCCTCCCCTCAACCGGCCCATAACATATGAATTCTTAGATTTCGATCGTTTTTCTTTTAACATTCCGTGTTTTCTGCAGTGACACACATTGCACGCTCATCCTCCTAAGCCGCAAATATTCCATGTCCACGTATTTCGACCCGGACCGTCAGTCGAACATAGACTACACAAATGTCAAGAAGGTTCTTGATGATGTTCTCCCCGGCTACGCCAAATCTGGAGGCACCTTCACCAGGCCTATTCGTAAGTACGACAAGCACGTGTTCTCCCACAATACGACGTTCTGCTGCGTCAAGCAGCCGCCTGGCGGTCAGAAGGGTGCCTACTACGCCATCCATCACATGCGGGCGATCGTACGGGACCATCATCAACTTCTGCTACCGAGTAAACTCAAAGATTGGGCCGCGAGTGTGTCGGCAATCTAGGACGCGGACATCAGACAAGAATTCTTTCGCATCCAGTCGGAGTTTGCGGAAATCATCCATCAAGATGTCCTTCGTAACTCGGGGCAGTTCTACCTCAGAAATCAAACGTCCAACAGTGACATCGACACAATGCTACAAATGCAGGCTGACAACGCCCGTTCTTTCATGACTCCCACGATAGACGGCAGCTTCATCCACGCTCCGGTCCCTTGAGTCGAGTCGAAAGCAGTGATGCTGTGTCTAGTTCTGAAACATCGATTGGCTCATGTTGTAATTAAACTTTAATGAACTTGTAGTATGTCTCGTTGGTTTCGAGAGTCGTTCAACTTAGATGTAATCGATGCTATTAATGTCTTGCTTTTTTCTTCCGATCATTCTATTGCATACTTATATATTGCTTATGTATTGTCTGTGAATTGGTACTAACGTTTCGTTTGGCTAGTGCATAGCGATGCCGTCGTATGTCGTGTACAAGGGTAAGGTTCCCGGAGTCTACGACGACTGGGAGGAGTGTCGGAGGCAGGTTCACTGATTCAGCGGTAACAGTTACAAAGGGTACACCACTAGGGCTGAGGCCGAATCTAGATACGCCCGCTATCTAGCGGGAGAGGGGAGGGAGCGTTGGAGGAACCGGATGAAGATGAGTTTCATCGTGATGATGCTCATCGTGATGACCGCAGCTCTCTTCTATGTAATGGTAGTTTAGATGATCGATATCGACTTGTAATGTGAAGACAAACTCGCTACTCGCGGTCTCGAGACTTGTAATATAATGTTCTATCTTTGTTCGGTCTTTTCAATTCAGAGACTAATATGATGAATTGTATTCAGAGACTAATCTTCTATTGTATTCGATGAATCTGTTGTTGATGTGTGCTGTCTATATTTTGTCCAATTATACATTTTGTAACCTGTGCAAAAAACAGAAAATAAAAAAAATAGAAAAACCTAATATTCATACTAATGACGCATCACAACACAGTGCGCCATTAGTATGCCAAAGGATACTAACGGCCCATCATTAAATAGTGCGCCATTAGTATGCCGAAGTTACTAATGGCGCATCTTGCTGTTGTGCGCCATTAGTATGCCAAAGCACCTGGGTATACATGGCCCCCTGGGAGGCATACTAATGGCGCACTGTTGTATATACTAATGGCGCATCCGGTGGTGCGCCATTAGTATACCAGATACTAATGACGCACCAGTGGTGCGCCATTAGTAAAATATACTAATGGCGTGGCACTAATGCGCCATTAATGGCCAAATTAGGTGCGCCATTAGTAGGCCTTTTCCTAGTAGTGGTAGGACCCACTAATCATTGAGCCATATGATATACTAAGTAATCCTGTCTCGTCCCTACAAGTGGGCCCGATGCCAGATGAGATAAGCACCGTCTTTGCACGTTCGTCTCAAGTTTTAGAACCAATTCGATGTATTTTCCAAATTCAGGCACCAAAGTAAACATGCATGGCAAGTTCAAACACCACTGTCGATGCCTAGTACGTCTACGGATGAGATTAACACCGTATTTGCACATTCATGTCAAGTTTTAGAACCAATTTAATGTATTTTTCAAGTTTAGGCACTAAAGTGAACATCCATAGCAAGTTCAAGCACCACCCATGTATTTACCTCTATTTTATTCGTAAAGTTGTCTTCTCGAATTAATTTTGAGTTTCAGAGGAGATGGATTAAAATGTAGGGCTATCGTTTCAACAAAGCGGCAGCAATGCGTAAATCAGTAAGCATGCACATTTATCTGCAAGAAAAAAATGTTCTCTCAGAATTTTGTCCTAGATTTCCATCATTCAGAGTTCATAGGGTGTTTTGACCTCACTGAATTACTCCCTCCGTCCGGAAAAACTTGTCATCAAAATGGACAAAAAGGAATGTATCTAGAACTAAAATACATCTAGATACATCCCTTTTTATTCATTTTGATGATAAGTATTTTCGGACGGAGGGAGTATAACAGTATACGTCATGGTACGACGGATTACAACAAAAGCCACGTGATACCCATTCACACAAATGACAAATAATAAGTCGGAGTCTCTCTAGTTAACTTAACGAATAACAAGTGAAAAGTATCAGCTACTTCCAAAAGAACGGAACCCATTTACTGATTGGTCAAAAGTACTCCCTCCGTCCGGAAATACTTGTCGGAGAAATGGATGAAAATGAATGTATCTACAACTAAATTGTGTCTAGATACATCCATTCCCCCGACAAGTATTTTCGGATGGAGGGAGTATTAGCCTTCTTCCAACAAAAACAGAATGGTGAATTAACATTACATAATACTCCCTCCGCCCAGAAATACTTGTCGTCAAAATGAATAAAAGGGGATGTATCTAGATGTATTTTAATTCTAGATACATCTCTTTTTGTCCATTTTGATGACAAGTATTTTGGAACGGAGGGAGTAGTGTTTACAATAGGGTGTTAGTTGCGTGAATGCTCCAATTTTCACGCCGTCCACTAGATTTGATCCATACCACTGCCCTTCAAACCAACGAACTATGTGGTAGTGAATTTCATGGTTACATCTGATGTCCAAATGTCATGCCCCAAAATTACGTACAGGAAAGCCGCATTTTTCTTAGCATATACACCGAACCCAATCGTTATGTGTTTCTGATTCCTCTCGCTCCTACCGACAGGACTCTGAACTTGGGTTATGTTCTCCTAGCCTGCTCTCTGTTTTGTATTTTTGCTGGCTACTTTCTCTTCCATGAATGGGCAGCAAAGTGAGGGGCCAGGGGGGCTTTTTCAAAGCAGTATGGAACTACTGAAGTTAAGATCAAAGAGCTAAGAGCCACAACTCTCAATCAGCTGTCCTCCGACCTATTTATATTTGGAAGACCTGTAGAGCCACATCTTCCGTTATACTCCCTCCGTCTTAAAATAAGTATCTCAACTTTAGACACATATTTTAGGACGGAGGGAGTATTTGTTACACACAACTCCAACAGTGTACATTAATTGCATAAAACACATACAATTCTTTGATGGTAAAATGATCAAAAAACTCGATGCCTGGGTGGCTTATGCGACATTATCTGTAGCCAGACTGACTCTGTTAGGATCCAGTTTGGATGGGATCCCCTCCTTCCTCATGTCGATGTTCCTCTTCAATAAAACTTTTATTGAGAAACTGGATAAACATCGCAGACGTTTCTTTTGGAGGAGAAAAAAATAAGAAACATGGCTATCATATGGTTAAGTGGACGAGAGTTTGCAGATCCAAGAGGATTGGGGGTTTAGGGATTAAAGATCTTCATAAACAAAATATTGCCTTACTCGTTAAGTGGTGGTGGAAACTAGAAACGAGTGATGGTTTGTGGCAACGTATTGTGCGAGCTAGATATTTCAGGAATAAAACAGTAGCTAACATTCGGAGTCGCTTTACGGACTCCCCCTGCTGAAAAGCCATTATGAAAGTTAAGGATTCATATATGGCTGGTAGAAGAGTTAATATTGAGAGCGGGAACCTTACTAGGGTCTGGTATGACCCATGGGTCGATAACATTGTGCTGAAAGATCATTTCCCTGACTTGTTCAGTGTTTGCCAAGATCAGGATTGCACTGTTGCATCCTGGGCTGCGAGTAACTATGAGATTGGCTTCAGGCGCAGATTGGTTGGGGCGTTGGGCGATCAATGGGCTTGGATGGTCACGGGAGCTAAAAAGCTGACGTTGAATGAGTCCCCAGATAAGATTTCATGGACCCTTGGTGGTAAAGGAAAATTTACTACTAAATTCTTATATGAGTGGCCGGAGAGAAACCTATCAGGGCCTAACTATAAAATGGTGTGGAAAGCACCCATCCCGCTGAAGATTAAGATCTTCCTTTGGCAATTGTTTCAAAATGCCATCCTTACCCTGATAACATGCGTGCCAGGAATTGGCCTGGAAATCCCATTTGTTCCTTTTGTACTAATGTTGAAACGGCAAACCACTTGTTTTTTTCCTGCTCGCTCGGTCGGTCGGTTTGGGGAACGCTGGGCATGACGGCCGGGGCATCCTGCTGCCCTCGCTCTCTTTGGCAAAGTTTGTCTTGGCTTTATAAATTCTTTCCGGGTGGGAAGCATATCTATATGATGATTATTGCTGCAATATGTTGGGGGATTTGGATTCTCCGCAATAAAGTTACTTTTGATAAACATGTCGTTCGATCCCCTCTGGAGGCTGTTTTCACGACATGTTCTTTTATGATGTATTGGGCAGGTTTACTGAAGGAAGAAGATAGGGTGAAGCTCCAGGCGGGGGTGAAGAGATTGGCTCATGCTGCTGCGGCGCTGGCGGACAGATCCTTCCCTCGAGGCAGATTGCTCTTGGGAGACAGAGATGGTGTGCAGATTGGTTAGGTGCGATCAGCGCCTGATATTCTAAAACTTCACTTCCCACTGGGGTTTGATGCCCGCTGATATTTTGTATTGTGGCTATGGTTAGCTTAGTCGCTGGAGTCTGCTAGTTGTTTCATCCTGGGTCGTTCGGTACTTTGTTTTTTGAGCAGTGGCTTGTGAGTGTCATCAGGTTTTCGCCCCATGGCTGGTGGTCCGTTCCAGGATCATCATGCGGTGGGTCTCCTGATGATGCGCCAACTCGCTCCCCCCTTTTCAGTCTCATTTCGCGCAAGGTTTGTCCGGTTTGAAGTTAGTTGGTTATTCGGGTACTAAGAACTTAGATACAGACTGATGTATTTCCGTTGATTGCAAAATTAATGGAAAGGGGTTGTGAGCCCGGTTGGAAAAAATTCCATAAGCATCAACTGCTTAACCACCAGCATGTACTATACAGATATACAAATACCAGTACAAACTGGGGTAAACCATAAGCATCACCTGTTCAACAACAACCACCAGTACGTAGCTTTTTCATGGCCTGTGAAGCAAGGTAGGAACGCGCCCATCACACACAAACTACTTACCAATTACCACGGACCAGGAAGCACATGCTTCGCTTATTCCACCAAAAAGAAACGAAAGAACCCAAAGTCCCAACGATACATAGAAGAACTGCATCTTCATGAACCTGATGGTCCAAAGTGCTAATTCACTTCTCCCACCAGTGAAGGAAATCCTTGCGCCTGTTGATCTTCTTCTGCAACTGGAGAACGCCATACAGGAGAGCTTCAGCTGTTGGAGGGCACCCAGGGACGTAGATGTCCACGGGAACGATCCGGTCGCACCCACGCACGACGGAGTATGAGTAGTGGTAGTATCCGCCGCCATTGGCGCAGCTGCCCATCGAGATCACCCACCAAGGCTCTGGCATCTGGTCATAAACCCTACCGAGAGTAGATGAAGCTCAAGATATCAGCTAGATCTAGATAAAGTAAAATTCCATACGTACAAAATGATTATTTAAAATGAAAAGAAAGAACTCAATGACCCCTGAAAAAAGAACACAAGGTTTTAAGCTAATCTATACTTTCGCGGCTCGGTACTTAGGATACATGTATTAACAAACCTTGATAAGTTGAAATGAACAGTCATGTCTATGCCGTTTCAAGAAAATTGGCATCAACCAAAAGCAAGTCATACAGGACAAAAGAACCTTTCTGTTCCACTTACTGCAGCAACCATACAATCAAGGCGCCTATGTCACACTATGTTTGTGTTCCTTATTCCATAAAGGCAAATCGAGAATTCGAGATAGTATGTCAGGGAAAAATAAGTCTCTGTAATCTGGAAATAGACAAATTGGACTTCAAGGACTAGAACAGGTGCTACATCATGTTTAGAGAGCCACCAACCTCAGATGAAACAGCTTAGAAAAGAGTAATAATGTGCAGGAGTGCGATATTTTACTCGTAAGGTTTGATCTTCTCGAATTAATTTGAAGTTACACAGGAGATACATATAAATGTAGGCTAATTGTGCTGCTCATACTCTAGCACAGCTGGCATTAAATGATCCTTCTGATGTACTACCAGCAGACATTTGCTGGGATTGTAAGGGCCGATAGTGCCCATATGGTTTCCGTGGGAATTGTTTTTGAACTACGTGTTGTTGCATCGAATGGTCACATATAATGTTCAAATCCCGTATGTCAAAATTTTGTACGTATAAGCATGAACATCCTTAGCATATATGCTGAACTCAAACAACATGTGTTTCTGATTCCTCTCACTCCTATTGATGAGACTCTGAACTTGGAGTATCTTCTCCTAGCCTGCTTTCTCTGACTTGGATTCTTGGCTGGGTACTTTCTCTTCCATGGATGCATGGGTAGTGAACTGCCTAGGGGGAGCAAGGCCACATCCTCTCCTATATATAGCATGAGCTTCTGAGCAAATTAATACTGCATGGTACTACATGAGATCTAGGCCCTGTTTGGTAATGATCCGCTCCCGGAATCTGCGGAGCGGGTGACTGGCAACTCCACCATTTTGACCTACAGCTCCGCCAACTCCGCTCCGGGAGCTGTGGAGCGGAGCGATGCCGAACAGCACCCTACTATCCTGTAGGGGTTAACTCACCAAAAAAATAAATCAGCTACGGTGCTTCAATGGTACTCAAAAGTCTTTTAATCACTCATTAACTACTGAAGTTAAGATCGAAGGGATAAGCAGCCACAGCTCTCAGCCGGCAGTCTTCCCACCTAGTATTTGTTAGTTGTTACACACAACTGCAATAGTGTACTGTGTACAACGACACAGTTCCATAGAATGTATATCAGATCCATCATATGTTTAGTATAGATATACAATACGATCATATGAATACAAACTGGGGAACACCATAAGCATCAAATGTTCAGCCACCAGTACATAACTTGTTCATGGCCTGTGAAGGATGATAATAACCCACCGAACACACACAATCTGCTTGGGTCTGCCTATTCATCAGGCACCTGGAAAAACTCTTCGCGTCAGTCACTATGCTTTAGACCATCATATCAATATCCAATGGCGAGAAACGCGCCGCCACGGAGTATGAGAAGTGATAGTATATATCCACCGCCGTTTGCGCAGCTGTCCATCGAGGCTCTGTCACCTGGTCATAAACCCTGCCGAGAATAGGTGAAGCTCAAAATGTCAGATACATCTAGTTATCCACATTTAAATAGGTATTATCAATCAGATGAAACCAAAATAAAATTGTATATGTCAAAATAAAAAAGAAACACAATTACTATAAAAAAGAACAGAATGTTGTAAGCTAATTTGTGTTCTTAGTACACAGTTGCTATGATATTTTAATCAAGGAACCTTGAGAAATTGCAATGAACAGTCATGAGTATGCTATTTCAAGAAAACTGGCATCCCCATCCATCGGCAATCAAAAGCAAGTCATAGAGGACAAGAGAACCATTCAGTTCGACTTTCTGCAATAACCATACAAATAAACATGTAACTGTGAAGGTGCCTATGTCACTCCCTTTGTGTTATTTATTCCACAAAAGCAAATCAAGATAGCATGTTAAGCAGAAAACAAGTCTATCAATCTCAAAATAGTCAAACTAAACTTCAAGGAATAGAACGGGTATTACAGTATGTGTACAACATATTTAGAGAGCCACCACTTTGGAATGTGTTTGAATTTGCAGGAGCACGATATTTTATTCGCAAGGTTTGTCTTCTGGAATTAATTTTGAGTTCCAGAGGAGATGCATTAAAATGTAGGGCTAATGTTTCAACGAAGAGGCAGCAGTGTGTAAATCAGTAAGCATGGACATTAATCTGCAAGAAAAAGAATGTTCTCTCGGAATTTTGTCCTAGATTTCCATCATTCAGAGTTCATAGGGTGTTTTGACCTCACTGAACTATAACAGTATATGTCACGGCACAACGAATTACAACAAAAGCCACGTGATACCCATTCACACAAATAACAAATAGTAATAAGGTGGAGTCTCTCTAGTTAACTTAACGAATAAGAAGTGAAAAGTATCAGCTTCTTCCAAAAGAACGGATCACATTTTCTGATTGGTCAAAAGTATTAGCCTTCTTCCAACAAATACAGAACGGTGAATTAACATTACATAATAGTGTTTACAATAGGGTGTTAGTTGCATGAATGTTCCAATTTTCACGCAGACCACTAGATTTGATCCATACCACTGCCCTTCGAGACCGACGAACTATGTGGTAGTGGATTTCATGGTCACATCTGATGTCCAAATGTCATGCCCCAACGTTATGTACAGAAAAGCCATATTTTTCTTAGCATATACACCGAACCCAGTCATTATGTGTTTCTGATTCCTCTCACTCCTACAGACAGGACTCTGAACTTGGGTTATCTTCTCCTAGCCTGCTCTCTGTTTTGTATTTTGGCTGGCTATTTTCCCTTCCATGAATGGGTAGCGGGGGAGGGGGGGGGGGGGGGGGGGGGGGTTAAATCACCAAAATAAGTCAGCCAAGGCGCTTTTTCAAAGCAGTATCGAACTACTGAAGTTAAGATCGAAGAACTAAGAGCCACAACTCTCAGTCAGCTGTCTTCCGACCTATTTATATTTGGAAGACCTGTAGTTTTTTCGTTATAGTCCCTCTGTCCCAAAATAAGTGTCTCCCTCCGTCTCAAAATAAGTGTCTCAACTTTAGACACTTATTTTGGGACGGAGGAAGTATTTGTTAGTTGTTACACACAACCCCAACAGTGTACATTATCACAATTGCATAGAACACATACAATTCCAGAAGCATCAACTGTTCAACCACCAGCATGTACTGTACAGATATACAATATACCAGTACAGACTGGGGTAAACCATAAGCATCACCTGTTCAACCACAACCACCAGTACGTAGCTTTTTCATGGCCTGTGAAGCAAGGTAGGAACCCACCCAGCACACACAAGACACAAGCTACTTACTTACCAATTACCACGGACCAGGAAGCACATGCTTCGCTTATTCCACCAAACAGAAACGAAAGAACCCAACGTCCCAACAATACGTAGAAGAGCTGCATCCTCATGAACCTGATGGTCCAAAGTGCTAATTCACTTCTCCCACCAGTGAAGGAAATCCTTGCGCCTGTTGATCTTCTTCTGCAACTGGAGAACGCCATACAGGAGAGCTTCAGCTGTTGGAGGGCACCCAGGGACGTAGATGTCCACGGGAACGATCCGGTCGCACCCACGCACGACGGAGTATGAGTAGTGGTAGTATCCGCCGCCATTGGCGCAGCTGCCCATCGAGATCACCCACCGAGGCTCTGGCATCTGGTCATAAACCCTACCGAGAGTAGATGAAGCTCAAGATATTAGCTAGATCTAGATAAAGTAAAACTCCATATGTATAAAATGACTCAATGACCACTGCAAAAAGAACACAAGGTTATATGCTAATCTGTATATTTGCGGCTCGGTTCATAGGATATCTGAATTAATAAACCTTGATAAATTGAAATGAACAGTCATGTCTATGCCGTTTCAAGAAAATTGGCATCAACCAAAAGCAAGTCATACAGGACGAAAGAACCTTTCTGTTCCACTTACTGCAGCAACCATACAATCAAGGCGCCTATGTCACACTGTTTTTGTGTTCCTTATTCCATAAAGGCAAATCGAGAATTTGAGATAGTATGCCAAGCAAAAATAAGTCTCTGTAATCTGGAAATAGACAAATTGGACTTCAAGGACTAGAACAGGTGCTACATCATGTTTAGAGAGCCACCAACCACAGGTGAAACAGCTTGAAGTTACAGAGGAGATACATATAAATGCAGGGCTCCCATATCAACAACGAGACAGTAGAGTGTAAATTAGTAGGCATGCACAGCTATCTGTATGAAAAAGTTCTCTCAGAGTTCTGTCCTAGCTTGGTTTTTACATTCAGGGTTCATAAGAGCTCACTGAATTGTAACAATACACACAATGGTATGGCGGATTTCAGCATAAGCCTGTTGTAGAGCACACTGATATACAGGACAAACAAATAAGGGGCAATCTCGCCGATTAACTGAACAAATAACAAGTCAAGAGTACTAGCCTTCCTTCAACAAAAACAGAACACATTTTCTGGTAGGTGATATTTGCAAAAAATGTGCAGTGCAGTGCAGTCATGATGATCACACCAACATGTACGTGCACATGATACACAGCATACCGCACACGATTCATCCGGGAACGACCTAAATCATGAGGAAACGTGCGTGAGCAAAGCAAATTCGTAGGCTAGAAATGTTCGTCACCTGCCTACGCGCGCGGATCGAAGTGTATCAATCAAGAAAAGAAATGGGCAGACGGAGGGGACACGTATATACGGACTTGCGGAGCGCGGGCGCCATCTTGTTGGTGAGCGTGCCGGCGACGATCATGCAGTCGGACTGGCGCGGCGAGGGGCGGAAGATGACGCCGAAGCGGTCGAAGTCGTAGCGGGCGGCGCCGGCGTGCATCATCTCCACGGCGCAGCACGCGAGGCCGAACGTCATGGGCCAGATCGAGCCCCGCCGGGCCCAGTTCATCAGATCGTCCACCTTGGACACCACGAACTCCGCGGCCTTCGGCATCGGCGCCGGCGCGGGCGCCCCGCCACCGTACGGCGCCGGCGCCGCTGTTCCCGCCGCGCCGACGGTGGAGGAGTAGGCTCGAGGGCCGGCGGAGAGGAGCGCGAGCCGCGCCGTGCGGGGGAGGAGGAGCGCCATGGCGTTCGATGGCCGTCGGAGAGCGCGCGGTGGTGGATGGGGATGGGGATGGGCTGTGCGCTGTGGCGTTCCGAAGGTGGCGGGGAGGCGTGGTATGTTTGGAGAGGGTGGGCAAGCGCAGAGCGGTGCGCCGAGACGGTTCGCGCCGCCCGCCTTCTGCGGTTGGCCAGCGAGACACGTATCCTTCTCTGCTATTTCTTCTTCTTCTCTTTTCTTAGAAAAATTGGACAGCCTGCTTATGATTATAATTTTTTGGATGAAATGCTAAAACTTTGTTTGTTTTCTTAACACAAAATGTCTAGAGTTAACGAAGTTTGTGGGTTTTACTGCATGAGCATGTAGGGTGTGGCTAGGAATTACAGGAATCTCCACGTAAAATTTTATGAATTTAGAATTGACTGAGACTTGGTTAAGTCTTAATTGACTGAGATCTATCAGTCCCGTACAAAATATGAGCACGGACATAGCTCGGTTGCATGATTCGGTTGCACGTTTACCACCGTAAAGACGGGTTGCTTTTAGTCGTCTTCGGTGTGCCTTTGAAATATCTTTGGGTTCAACACTTTCCAAATCGGACAATACCGGTTCCTGAATCCTGATGACACCCGAAATAGCAGTAAACTTAGAAGAAGAAAAATGATACACGCACAACGAAATTCGGAGGAGGTCAAAGGAAAATATTACCAAAACAAAAAATTCTATTGAACTTCATGATAAAACTATTCCTAATTTAGAATAATGGGAATGAAAAATATGATTTAACCAGGAACTTGTTAAACAGGAAAATCTTAGTATTTCATCAAGAAGTTTGAAAATAATGTTAACTTACACGTAAGTTACAAACAACCAGCAAAAACCATAAAAATATATTTGTGTGAATGTTCACATATTATTTGTGATTTTTCTTGAATCCTCGATCTCCTCATAATATTTGTAGTTTGTTTCATTTTTAAAACTAAATAAATACTCCCTCCGTTTCATAATGTTAGACGTTTTTTGACACAAAAAGCGTCTAACATTATGGGACGGAGGGAGTAGCATTTTATTAATTTGTACCCTTCGTCGGAGCCGGTCCTAACTGGCTCGGTCACTGATTGTAGACCTGAACCTCAAGGATACATTTCCTGATTAGTCATCTCTTTAGCAGGTCGAGCAAAAGAATATATACCACTCTGACCAAAATCAACAACGTCATGTTTTCTGAATGATGGGAAACTAGGCTCTCGACTTCCAGTTCCTCTCGGGGTCCGCGGACATATCTGGTCGCTGCCCTCTCATTCTCAAGCGGTTCTCAAACTGAAGAATTCCCGGGATTTTGTTGCGAGGCCGGGTGGCCACCTGTTGATGGGTTTGTTCATGTTGGCACACTACTACAGAGCGTGTCATCACTGTTCAACCAGTAACCATCATCACTTGGCGGTCAGGACCTTGGGGCCGATGACTATGTTATTACTAACCGGTCACTGATGAATAGTATCACTATGATCAGTCAGTGATGTGTTTTGGAGTGGACAAGCTAGAGCAAAGTAATAGTCAACAATAGCAATATCGCCATCAAGCACTTGAAACAATATCACCATAAGGCAACATTCACCATCAAAGCAACAATAACGGTATCACCACAACACTAATACTTCTTCAACTCACACATACATGCTACTACCGACCAGCACCACCACCACCACGCCTACACCTACACTAGTGGCCACCACCACTAAAATTATCTTGGTCATACTTATTTTATTCTCATTTACTTCACTGTAGGCCAGACATTGAAACAATGGTGAACTATTTGTGTAAGAAAACACATGAAAAATAAAATGGTGACATCTTACTTGTGAAGACATTCCATGGTAGATTTCATGTTTCTTCACGTCGGCACCGACCACTAAGTTCATATGTTGTCTTCCCTCCACTAACAATCACAAGCTCGTCACCCACTATAATGGCCACAAACATGCATAAAGCAATGTGTGAATGAACAAAAGTAATATTGAAATGACATATGTACACGGATTTTTTTTTCTATCACTCTACAGCTTTTGCTTTTGCCCATTTTTCCTACGCCACTCTAAAATTTGGCATTTCACTTTTGCCACTCTTACATTTTGACAGTACATAACAATTGTAGTTCCTTGGCAAAAGCAAAAGAAATTAGAGTGTCAATTGTGATACATTGCCAAAAGCTAAGAGTGGCAAAAGTGAATTGATTGTTTTTATTGGCAATTGTGATACATTGTCAAAACTATTGTAAGGCAACAATCACCATCAAAGCTCTGTTAAAAAATTCATGATAAAAGAAATTATAATTTAGAATGGAAGGAATAAAAATATGATTTAAACCAGGAACTTGTAAAATGAAAATCATAATTTTTTCATGATTTTTTAAAATATCAGGTTAACTAACACGTAAGTTACCACGTGGCACATGTGGTAAGAAATTCAAAACTATTTAAAAACAAAACAAAAAGACACGCAAGTTACGAACAACAAGAAACATCACTAGCACAATTTTAGTTTTCATTTATGACCTGCATTCGTTGAAAAGTACTTACGAGTGTTATTAACACAGTAACACCAGCATAGTTTGTTCATGATGAGGTCCTAAAATTTTGAAATTCGTAATTTGCTTGACTGCACAATATATGTAGAACTGAAACTCGATGATTAACAATCGAACCAAATAGATTAAACATGACAAAGAAATACAAATAATAACAAGGGTACAAAAGAATACCAAATAAATAGTTTTTTTAGGGTTAACGTTGCTGCTTTATTTAACTATAGCTCGGAATGTCGTCCGAGATTACATCAAGAATAAAGTCTGGGGGAACCCCAATCCAAACCTTACAAAGTTCCTCATCAACACCTACCTTTGCTAACTTATGTCGGCAACATTAGCAGATCGCCTGATCCACTCTACCTTGAAACTATCAAAAGAAAGCAGCACCTCCTTTATCTCCTGTATCCACGGCCCAACAGCAGCCATGTTACGATTCGGGTCTTTGAGCATTTGTACCACGGCCAGACTATCCATCTCCACATGGACTTTTGCAACTCCTTTGTCCACCGCAAGCTTCAGCGCCTCCCTGCACGCCAATATCTCAATGGTTTCCGGGTCAGCTTGAGCTTGGAACACTTGACATGTAGCAGCAACAAAGGCCCCATTATGGTCTCGCAGAACTGCACCTCCTCCGCACCAAATAAATAGTTTGCTTCATCCATTCCCCCCATATGTGTAGAAACTCCTGTTGTTGCAAGTCGGCAATGAAAATATGTCTTCATCTTAATTTTCTGTAGCAATAAATAAAACTAATATAAAAATGCATCAATTCGGGTTTCATCCATACATGCACACATTTTTTAGTTCTAAATTAATTACTCAGTAGTTAATTGTTCAAAGGCATCAGTTTATAAATCAACACATACAACATGTTTTTTGACGCGTCAACGGCGGGCTTACGTCTGCCTGAACCTTTATTAACCACCGTCAAAGTGTTACAAGCATAGGGAACAGAAGTACAGGGGGGGTTTGGGAAGGAAAAAAGCAAAAAGGGAAAAGATTACACTATACCATGGGACTATATTCTCCCGGCTAGATGGAACAACATGGAGCCCCAGTCACGGAGCATAATTTGCCTCTATGGTTTCTTGCAACGATGGGACCATAGTCGAAGATCGTCGACTGCCGAACTAGCAATAGTGTGGGGCTGGAGTTGTAGGTTTCGGAAAACCTTGGCGTTTCGTCTCTTCCAAATGTTCCAGAGAATGGCCATCATAACTGTCGATCGTGTCTTGTTGTTGAAATCACCCTCCCAAGCATGTAGTAGTCCATCCGGTGTATGATGGCAAAGGCCGTTTAGTTCTGCCCAGAGCGGAGCTAGGTGTCGGCATTGAAAAAGGTGATCAATGGTTTCACATTGGCTGCGGAAGGGGCAGTCGGCATTGGTGGCAATGCCCCTTCTGAAGCGCCTAGCATTCATGAACAAGCGGTCCTTGTTGTCGAGCCAAACAAAAATTCGGCATTTATTCAGTGTGTAGTTTCTCCAAATGGCCGGCGCAAGGCTGTCCTTGGGCCGCGACTTCCAAACCGCTTGGTAGTCCAGCTTAGTGGTTAACGGTTTGCCTGCCTCCCTCGAAATTCTTCTGTCAGCAACCTGCAAATTCACGTTTACCGAAGCCAGAACATTGCGTAGATCAGCAAGCTCGCACTCAGCCATGTGAGACAGCCTGGGGGTCAGGTCCAAGGTTAGGTTGTTCGAGCCAGGGCACGAGCCACCGGAGTGTGGACCCGATTGGAGTGAGAGAACAGAGCCGGGAAAAGTTGTGCTAGGGTTTGGGTGGTGTTAGGGAGCCAAAAGTCGAGCCAGAATGAGGTAGTAGCGTCGTTGTCAAGTTGCACCCGAGTGTTTGAGCGAAAGAAATCAAGGCCTTTCATGATATCCCGCCAGATAGGGGTAGAGTGACTATCGTCCATACCCACGTAATGGGTGCTAGACCATCCGTACTTGGAGAAAAGGTAGGAAGGTTGTCGCGAAGCCGCACCGTCATGTAGCTTGGAAATGTGTTTGAGGAGGAGGCAAACATTCATGTGCGGTAGAGATAGGAAGCCGAGGCCTCCATTAGTGAAAGGAGCGCACACAATGTCCCAAGCCACTTTGCAGTTACCCCCGGTGACCGTGTCTTGGCCCGTCCAGAAGAAGGCCCGACAGCGTTTCTCAATCTCTTGCACAGTGCCGGTAGGAAGAAGAAGAACGCTCATAGCATAGATTGGCAGGGCCCGGAGAACGGAGTGGACGAGAATTGCCCGCCCGGCCAAGGACAAAAGGAGTCCCCTCCAGCCGGCCAAACGTCTGTCGACCTTATCGATGATAAAGAAAAAATCCACGAGATGGAGTTTGTGGGTGGAGAGAGGCAATCCTAAGTAAGATTGCGGAAAGGAAGCGACCGGGCATCCAAGAATGGCCGCAAGGTTGTTAGAGAGCTCCGGGTCGGCGTGAATGGGTGCGAAGGTGCTTTTGTGGAAATTGATGGTAAGGCCGATGGCCTCGGAGAACTAAAGTAGGATTTGCTTGAGGGTCCACAGTTGCACTGCATCTAGAGGTAGGACAATAAGGGTGTCGTCAGCATATTGCAAGATGGTGCACGGGATATCGTCCGCAATTGGGTGGGAAAGAAGGCCATTCGTGGAGGCCTGGAGAATTAGGCGCTTAAGGACATCAGCTACAATAATGAAAAGATAGGGGGAGAAAGGGTCACCCTGCCGCAGGCCTTGCCGACACGGGAACCAAGGGCCTGGCTTGCCGTTCAGTAACACGGCCGAGGTGGACGAAGAGTTTAGGTGGTCGACCCAACGGCACCAGGACGGTGGAAATCCTTTTGCTCGTAAGATCGCGGCAAGGGCGACCCAAGACACAGAGTTGAAATCCTTGTGGAAATCAAGCTTGATGACGATTGCAGGGAGGCGCCGTTTAAAACAAGTTTGGACAATGTCCGCAGCAAGAACAAAGTTTTCGGCGATCCCACGGCCCCAAATAAAACCCCTTTGTTCGTCATGGATGAGGTGGTCGATAAGAGGCTGGGCCTGAAAGGCTAGACACTTAGACGCAAGCTTGACGGAGCAGTTTTGAAGGGACAATGGGCCGTAGTTCTCTGGCTTGGCGGCGGCGGACTTCTTTGGAAGGAGCACGATGTGGGCTATGTTCAAACGCATAAGGTCTGCTGAGCCAGCATGAAAGTCATTAAGCAAATTGAGAAGATCCAATTTAACAAGATCCTAGTTGCTCTTGTAAAAAGCGGGGCCAAAACCATCCGACCCTGGGCTTGCATCGTCCTTCATGGCCCAAAGAGCAGCCTTTATTTCGTCCAAGGTAAAAGGAGCAGAGAGGTTAGAATCCTGAGCGGGAGTAATTGAGTTCGGGAGAAGTAGACTATCGAGATCAAAGGAAAAGGAGACCGGATGGCTTACGCCTATCAGGTTCTTGAAGAAGTTCAAAAGAACAGCCTCCTTGTCACAATGCGCAGTGAAGGTAGTGCCATTGTTTTCAAGGGATTTGATTTGGTTTTTACGGTGTCTGACCGAGGCACAAATATGAAGGTATGCCGAGTTTTCGTTGCCGAAGACGCAATCATTAACCTTTGCTTGTTGCCTCCAGTAGGCTGCAATGGCAGCATTATGGCGGTGCAGCGAAAGCTGGACCGCAAGCCAAAGATCGGATTCAAGAGACGACAACGTCCTGGCCTCTTCCAGCTTGTCCAGGAAATTGATAGTGGTATGGCAGTTTAAGGCTAAGATCCTAGGCGATCTTCTGTTGGACAACCACTTTTTTGCCATATCCCTGGTACGTTTTAGTTTGAGGGAAAGAGTCCCAGCAGATCCAAGGTGGGCATGCTGCAGACCGACGCTCCCCCAATTCGCGGCCACCCGATCCTTGAATAAAGGGACGTTGAGGAGAGAGCGGTCAAGGCGGAAAACCGAAGATCTGGGGATGGAAGTGGCTGCCGTTAGCCAGATGGGGACGTGATCGGAGGTTGTCCTGGCAAGAGAAGAAAGAGAGGTATCTAGAAATTTTGAGGGCCAGTCCACACTTGCCAGAGCTCGATCGAGCCGGACAAGAATGGGCACCTCCTGCTGGTTTGACCAAGTAAAGCGTCTGTCGAGGAGAGGCAGATCCTGAAGCCGGAGAGTGTTAATAGTTGAGACAAAAAGGTTTGCCTCTAGCATATTGAAATGCGTTGTGGATTTATCCGACGTCCTAAGGGTGATGTTGAAATCCCCAATGACAGTCCAAGGACAGGAGATTTGAGGCTTGAGATCTACGAGGGATTGCAAGAAGGAAGTTTTAGTTGTGTGGTCACAGGGGCCGTAGACGTTAGTGATGCCGAAAGAAAGGTCATCCGCGCGCGGTTCAAACCAACAAGTAAGGGCGAAAGTGTCCGCGAGCACTTTGGAGCAGGAGAGGAAATTGTTGTCCCATGTGGTAACAACCCCCCCAGCCGAACCGATAACTGGGATGGAATGAAAGTTGCAAAGATTCGGGGGAAGAAAGGAAATAGCTTTGAAGTTGGAAATGTCCTGGAGTTTTGACTCCTGTAGGCAAATCACGGAGCAAGGCGCAGAGGAGAGGGTTGCTTTTACATCGGTGCACTTCTTGTGCCTACCAAGTCCTCGAACGTTCCAAGAAATAACAAAGACTTCTCTAATCATTGGAAACTGAAGTAGCAACATAGATTGGCCGAGCAAGATAAGCCCAAAGTAAAACAATGGAACAGTCGTTAACTAGAACAGGGCGGTAGGAAAGTAAAGGAAAAAAAGAGAGAAACATGGAAAGAAAAAGACTAGGAGTTGGGATCCCGATAGAGTAGACAAGCAGACGGCACGCCCTATGAAGAAAGCTGCAGCTAAAAATGCGGGTGGAGCTGCAGTCATAAAGAGTAGCAAGAGAGGGGTGGCGCCGTTGCGGAGGTTGCTCGGGAGGGTCTTCACACATCGTCGCTGGCGGGCACCATGTTGAGGTCGATCTCGGGGACGCCACAAGCCATGGCAAGTTGGAGAGCATCCTTGCGCGGGAGCGGCGGAGGGCCCTCAGCAGCAAGCTCCATGAGCTCCACTGCCGGCAGCAGCAGCTCCTTGCGCGGGGCCGCCCTCTTCTTGCCTTCCAGCTTCATCTCCTTCCGAAGAGTGGACTTTTCCAGCATCGTCATACGGTTCGGGGCTCCCCCTCCCGGAGGCGAGCGCTCGGTGCGTGTAGAAGATCGTTGGAGAAGCAACCCGAGGAGGGAGGTTGGCGATCGGAGGGGAGGAAGGAGGGGAGAGCTGCTGCTGTGGGATGTCATCGTGCGCGTCGTTGGCGATCAGCAGGGGCTGCGGCCCTGGGATCGGAGGGAGGCTGGCGTCATAGCGAGCAACGACTTGCATGACCGCCTCCTCCCCGTAGCAGCCCAGGGTGAAGTCGCGGCCCCGGAAGTCGCGGCAGACCACCTCGGCATCGGTGAAGGGGGTGTGGGGGGCCCCGATCGTGGCCACCCGGTCGAGGTAACCGATGGAGCAGGCTGCCAGGTTGGCGACGACGAGCTTAGGAGAGCCCGCCGGACTCATGGGGATGCGGTAGAAGCCGTGCTCGCCGTTCGCGCCTTGGACACGCACGTCGTAGAAGCCCTTGAAGAGCTTGACTTGCACCGACCTCGGGCGAGCCGTGAGCGACACGGCACAAACCAGAGGCTTGTGGTTGGCCATCATGGTGAGGCCGCCCGGCAGCTGCACCACCTTGTCGTCATGCCCCTCATCGGTTGGAGGAGGGGGAGGGGCCGACGGGTCCGGGTCCATGCCGCCAGGGAAGTCGCCGCTCCCCCCGTCGCCGCCATCCCTGCCACCGCCACCGTTGTTGTCGTCGTCGGAGTCGAGACCCGCGAAAGCAGGGTCGGGCGGTAACTCTTGGGAGTGGATGACGAGGACGGAAGCAATTGCACCGAGGCTGGAGAAGCCATGAACCGGGATGGTATGAGGGACGTCAATGAGGGTACGAGACTTGACGGAGACAAGGACAGCAGAGTAGTCCACACCGGTAAGGCAAACAGGGTCAATCTGGATGGGACATGCGAAAGGGACAATGGAGTTGATGATGGTAGGAGTAAACCAGTACTCGAGAGGGAAATCCTCGATATGAAGGGCAGAGACCGTGCCAAGACGAAAGAGGAAGCGATTCTCGGTGTCTTCGTGGCGCACAAGACTGGCGGTGTTTATGGGGCAAGAAAGAGGACTGTTGAGGATGGAGATTTTGCGCTCATAGGCCGAACCAAACACAACCAGCCCCGCCCTGTAGGAAGAGGCCCGAATCATCACCGGGGGGTTGCCAGCCCCGGTCTGTAGAGCACGGCGGATACAAGCTTGGGGGGAGGGATGAGGAGGGTTGACAATGGCGTATGCGAGGTTTTGGAAATGCTCAATGGGGATGAAGGGCATGAAAATGTTGGAGAAATCCCGGCGGTGCCTAGGAGGAGAAGAGAGAAAGGCGGATTGGGTTGCGTCAGAATCAGTGGATTCCTCCCCCGATTCAAACTCAACCTCGTCCGTGTCCTCCTCCTCCTTAAAGGCCTCATCGTCAACTTCCGCCGCCGCGGTCTTCTCCGGGAAGGCAAAGATGCATGGTGGGGATGCGTGGGCAGGGGACGACGGTTGCTCGTCCTCGGAGGAGGAGAGCTCCAGGGGGATGAAATCAGCCATGGGAGCCGGAGCGGGCGGGGGAGGCGGTGGAGAGCTCAGGTCAGGTTGTGCAAGAGGAGGGTTAGGAGCAAAGGCAGGCGCAGGGTTGAGGAGAGGCAAGGGGTTGGCTGGGGGTAAAATAGCCGTGCACCCATGCTGTGTATGGCCCACACGCCAGCATCGGCAACACTTCACGGGGTCTCGGCAATCGTGAACTTGGTGGTCAAGTGCAAGGCATCGGAAGCAGCGGTTCATGGCGTTGAGATTTTTGGGCGGGAGGGACGAGCTGTGTCGATGCATGCAGGGGGTGCATGCTATAAGGGGAAGCAAGAAGGGCATGTGCATAAGATTCCAACGGCCCAGCATGCGGGCTGCCAACGTGGGAGAGCGACAGTCGAGGCGGCGTCAGGCAGCCAGCCTCGG
The DNA here is from genome assembly GCF_018294505.1 of Triticum aestivum. NCBI lineage: Eukaryota > Viridiplantae > Streptophyta > Magnoliopsida > Poales > Poaceae > Triticum > Triticum aestivum. The sequence continues at coordinate 606,345,211 of NC_057795.1, read as the reverse complement.
CCTGGCCGTTGTCACATCTCGTGGTCTGCGGCCGGACAGAACAAGGGCTGTCGTGTACCTCTGGCTGACGATGGGGAGAAGTTGACCACGGGAGTGGGCCCGGAGGCCGCGACAGGATCCCAAGGGCAGAGGCATCAAGCATGGGTCGCCGCCTGCGAGGAGGGAAGCCAGGGCGCCTCGGGTTGGCCGAACACAGAGGAGCATGCATGCGCCCTGCGATCAGCGATGGCGTGGAGCGGCATGCCAGTTGGACCAGTTGCAATGGGCCAAAAGGGAGAGCCAGGATACCAGTGGCTGAAATGTCCAAAATGGGAGGCCGAGATGCCACGCGGGTGCCAACGAAACCAGACAAGCTACATGGCGGCACAGGCGGAGGGGGGCGATTGTCCAAGCAGTTGTCATGGACAACACTACAGGAGATGAGCAGGGTAGACGTTGGGCAGGGTCGCGACGAGGAGGTGACGTCTGTAGTTGCCAGGCCCGCGTCAGGATAGGGCAGGTACAGATTCGCACGCGGGGCAGCGGCAGCAACACGGTCGACGCTCCAAGTCACATCAGAGGGGGATGACGGCAGGGCTGGAAGGCCCGGGTTTCAAGGGCATGGGGGAGAGAAGTGTGGGCAGCAAAAAGACGAGGTAGAGGCAGACCAACAGGGGGAGGATCAGCCAGGAAACGAACAACTAAACCCTTGTAGTTAATCCCCACGAGCGACAGAATGAAACTAGCAATGTTACGATTAGCAACGGTAAAAAAGAATAAGCAGTCGCTAAACTGAACAATTAAAGGGTAAGCAAAGGGCGAGCCAATCCAACCATTGAGTAGGGCTACGACGGCGGAGGACGGCGGAGGAGGCGCCGGCAGCAGGACCTCCAGCCAAACCGTGGTAGGCGAGGAGAGGGCGGCGGAAAGGGGTAAACATACCGGAGAGGAGAAGACTGTAAGCGAGTATTCAAGAAGGGCCTCGCCGGGCGAGCGGAGGGGAGGGCCGACGGCGGCGGCCGCCATTCCCCGCAGCACAGCCGGGGTGAAGGAAGCCAGGAAGTCGCCGTGGAGCAAGATGCCCCCGCGGATGTCCCCGGCACTGGCGGCGGAGATATCCCGAGGGGCACCCACCATGGTGCCAAATGTGATGGAGCCCGCCGAGACCCCCACGACTGCAGGGCTGCCCCCCGAGAGGAAGGAGAGGGGTGGCAGGCCGAGCCCATGACGACGGGTTGGCCGGCCGTTAGTTCAAACTTCCAATGCATCTTCTACTATTGTTGTTTGCCTCTCCCGGTCCAAGAAATCAGTAAATTACTCATTGCTTAGTGGCCGAGGTGACGAGCAGCACCTGTGTTTTTCGGCTTTGGCGGGTGAAAAATCACAAAACTAGCCCTTTGGCCAAAGTTCAGCATAAAATGGCCCTCTTTTGAAAATATTTCATAAAATGGCCCTACCCGTATGACGCCCGCGCCCGGGGTGCCATGCCAATTTACACAACGCCCTGGTCAAGGGAGCCATACTGGTCAGCGGTGACTTGCCACGTTGGCAAGGCATGGCACCATGGTGCCCCAGGCCAGGGAGACATGCTCATGACCATGACGCCCCAGCCCAGGGCGTCATGCCCCTTGCCTCAACAAAACAGAGTGTCCCCTGTTTTCCCCTCCACAAACCCTCACATTTCCCATTCTCCCCCCCCCCCGGCCGCGCCACTCAAGTCCCTCCCTAATGCCCACAAAATTTTGTGGATCGGAGCTCCAAATTGGTGATTTATTCTTCCCTTCGACCCCTCAAGGTATTCTCCATCATTCCTCGTCTTTTTGTTTGTTGAAATCTCCACATTGTGGGTATTTGGGAAACCCTAGGTCATCCAATTTTGCTATTTTTGTTGATGCATTTTGGTGTTTATGATTCTAGATGGGGAGGATCGTCAATGTGCATCATGTGGACTTTGTCTCCTTTGAGAAGGGAGACGCGGAGTATCGTGACCCGAAGAAGAAGCCGGTAGTGATGGTGTTTCCCACAAGTCCTAGCCTCGAGGAGGTTTTGGTTGAGCTTCGAAGAAGGTTGAATTGGATGGAAGAAAGCAATGGAGTAGACTTAATCGGAAGGTATAATGTTGGGTATGGGCATCATATTCGTTGGAAGATAATGCCTCTTGATTCCGAGTTTCATTGGGAAGCATATAAAGAGAGTGTGTTGGCCTCACAAGATAAGTCATATGAGTTATTTGCCACAAAGGTTGTTCGTGCTCAGTTGCACATTGATTTGAATCGGTGTGCATCTTCATATGATGTTAGAAGCCCGGTTTGAGATTCAAAACATGTCACTCCGGGTGTGCATGACGCAACAATGAGCCAACTTCCAATGACCCAATGTTTGAGCCCCGTCAGGGAATGACCAAGTTGATAATGAAGACTTGCACATGGATGGTGGTCAGTTTGAGGGTGATGAAACGGAGGCTTATCTTCATGACCATTATGTTGGTGATGTTGAGGCAAATTGCATGGAAGAGGACATGGACCATGAGATTCCATACAATAGATCCTATGTGTGGGACTCGGAGGATGAAGGCCCGGATGAAGAAATAGATGAGGATGTTTGAAGGCTAAAGAAGTCAATGCTTTCGAGAAGGTAATAGTCCGTAGTCACAAGACATCATTGTTTCGTGATCTAAGCCTAGCCGATAAGGCGATTGTTGATGGTGGGACAAGTAAAATTCTTGCACCAAGGTTAACTTCAAAGCGAGATACCAAAGCAAGTGTGTATGGTGTTAGTGAAGGAAAAATCTTTGAAAGCTTGGCAGAACTTCAAATATGGGCCAAGGACTACGCTGTTAAGTTTCATCGGCCATTCTTTATGGAGAAGTCAACTCAAAAGTACATTATGTGGTCAGATGTGAGGAACACAAGAATCATTGCCCTTGGGTTATCCGTGCAAGATGTGTCAAAGGCGGGCCACAATGGAAGATTACAAGTTCCGTGTTTCACCATCGGTGTAGTGGCAAGGATATTGATGATGCTAATGTAAAGGATGATCACCGTCAATTCACCTCCAAATTCATTGCATATCAATTTTCAGCCTCCATAAAGATACTCCCGACATATCCCATTCGGGCTTTGATGGAGATGGTGAAGGAGGTTTTTTGGGGTACGAGGTGAAGTATGGGAAGGCATGGAAGGCCAAGCAAGCTGCCTTTGAGATATTGTATGGTGGTTGGGAAGAATCATACAACCGCCTCGCGATGGTGTTGAAAGCAATGGTGGCAGAAAATCCTGGCATGTACTATATGATGGAGCCAGATGGTGTGAGAACAAGGATATACAACGATGCAACCGTTCGAATATTTGGACGTGCATTCTGGACTTTTGAGCCATGTATTAGGGCCTTCAAGCATTGTAGGCCGGTTATGTCCGTGGATGGCACATTTCTGACCGGCTAGTTCAAGGGCACATTGTTGATCGCCGTTGCTAATGATGGTGGTGACAGATTGGTTTGACTGGCGTTCGCTTTGGTGTCGGCGGAGAACAATGACAACTGGGAGTGGTTTCTTAGTTTAGTGAGGACCAAGGTAATTGGACCTCAAAGAGAGGTTTGCATCATCTCGGACCGCCACCCAAGGATACTCAATGCAGTGGAGATTGACATTGTAGGACATCCTCGCGTGCATCATAGGTGGTGCATGAGGCATTTTGTGTCTAACTTTTACCGAGCATGTGGAGACAAGGAATTGTCTGACCTTCTTCCTGATTGTTGTCTCGCATTCACCACTAGACATTTCTAGAAATTGTGGGACAAAGTGTATGCCAAAGCAAACAATGGTGGCAAATATTTCCTAAATAGGAATCTTGCCGATAAAGGAAAGTGGGCACGGGCTTTTGACAATGATGGAGTGAGGTACGGTGACATGACAAACAACATGGCTGAATGTTTCAACATGGTGCTAAAGGGTGTCCGTGCATTGCCGATGACAGCAATAGTAGAGTATACATTCCAGAAGTTGAATGTCTATTTTCAAAAGTATAGTGAAGAAACATCCAACTTGATGTCCGGGAAAAACAATGCCAAAAAGATGTACAAGTATCCACCAAAGGTCGACGATTGGATGGAACACCAAGCAAGGAAGGCGGATTCACACAAAATCTAGTCCTTTGATAATATAGAATTGATTTACCAAGTTGATGAGCATGGTGGAATGTCGCGTGATGGCGTGCCATATGGAGGTGGCTCCTTCAAAGTTTATCTCAAGATTGGTGCGTGTTCATGCGAGAGGCCTACATTGTATCATCTCTCGTGCTCTCACTTGATGGCTGCATCTCGCACTAGAAATTTGAGTGTCAACATGACCAACGATGTAAGATTGGAGGAGTTTTCGATCGATGCAGTCAAAAATACATGGGCTGCGAGGTTTCGTCCCTATCTAGACCAATCTAAATGGTCGGAATACCATGGACCCCCACTATACCCTGATTTGGAAATGAAGGTGGTGACACGTGGGAGATGGAAGACAAAGTGTTTCTTGCGTGACATGGATGATTTGGGTGGTGTATTCCGTAAGAAATGGGGGAGCCAACATTTCACGGAGCCTCGTGATATCAGCCGTTGCGGTGAATGTAACAATGAGGGGCACAATAATAGAGGTTGTAGCTCAAGGGGCAAAAGAAAGAGATCAAAATGAGATGGTGATGGTGGTGATGGTGGTGTCAGCCATGGTGATGGTGGAGCTCAAGGATGTGGCCGTGGTGATGATGGAGCTCACGGACGCGGCCATGGTGATGATGGACCTCAAGGACGTGGCCATGGTGACGGTGGTGCTCGAGGATGTGGTCGTGCTAACTGTGGTGCTCGAGGACGTGGCCGTGCTGATCGTGGTGCTCGAGGACGTGGCCGTGGTTACGGTGGAGGTCGAGGACATGGCCGTGGTGATGGTGGTGCTCGAGGACGTGGCCGTGGTGACACTGGATCTCGAGGACGTGGCCATGGTGACGGTGGTGCTCGAGGACATGGCCATGGTGATGGTGGTGGTTGAGGCTTCGCTTATTGGCTTAGGGTGTGAAACTAATGTATGTGTGGAACTTGTGTATGTCGTGAAACTTTTGGGTGGTCGAACTTATGTATGTCGTGAATCTTTTGGGTGGTTGAACTATGTATGTGTGGAACTAATGTAAGTCATGAACTTATGTATGTGTGGAATCAATGTATGTGGTGGTTGAACTTATGTATGTGTGCAAGTTATGATGAAAACTGAAACTATGTAAGTTACAAAAAAAAACAGAAACCACATAAGTTACAAAAACAGAGAAGTGACTGTCATGGCGCCCTAGCTTAGGGCACCATGTTAGTAAGTACGGCGCCCCGGGACAGGGCATCATACATGGCGCCCAGAAAAAATGAATGACGCCCCCAACATCAGGAGCTTAAAATCGTAGGACTTAGCCATTTTTACACGACCATGGCACCCTGGGTTGGGGCGGCATGCTGGCAACGCATGGCGCCATGGGCTGGGGCGCCGTGCTGGCAACGCATGGTGCCATGGGCTGGGGTGCCATGCTGTAGACGACCATGGCGCCTTCGGCTGGGGTGCCATGTTGTCAAGTTCTGCTTCTCCTTCTGTTTCTGTTTCTGTTTTTGATTTTGATTTTGACAAATGCATTTTCGTCACTATCTTTAAAACAATGGAGAAAGCATGTGAAGTGCTAAGCACTTACCTATGCAAATGTAGCGAAGTGTCCTTGTACTTCGGCAGGGTCTCTTGAAATAATCCAAACTGTGTCATAACTCGTTGTGGCTGATAAAACTCAACATCATAATAACAAATCAACGGGCAATGCATCCTCCATGAGTATGCTTCCTGTAGACACTTTGGGTTAAGTCTGAAAGTAATAAAACCAGCTCCCCTACCAATGTTGCGCTCCGTTCCGTACGGTTCCCAGGTAACCTATAAACAAAGATTAAGAAAAACTACATTATTAGTATGATTTTTGGAAAATCGAAGAAACCGAAGAGATAAAGCAAGAAGCTACTAAAATAACCTGCTCCCGTGTCATGATGTCAAGCTCGTTGCAGTAGTGCAAATACATGGTCTTTGAGTTGCCCACAAAACCTTCAACCTTGTCCCACTTATACGCCCATGTAGGCATACGGTCTGGGTCATGATGATCATCCCACAGGTTGTAATCCTTTGGTGTCGGCCGCCCCACTGGCAAGTGCTCCCAACTCTAGATCAATAATAGAAGCATCGGACCACCGATGTTGGCTTCCTTTGACTCTATAATGTTTCTTGGATTTGCGCCCCTACGGCACACCTCGTCCAGCTACACACAAACAAGAAATATGTCATTATAAAATATAGAAAATTTCTACATGGTGAACACACTATTATAAGCAAAACTACTTACCTGACGATACAAATAAGCCAAAGCCGATGTACCCAAACTGAGTCCATGCTCCCACCCAGCAAACAGCTTAAGCCACGTAAAGGAAGCGTTCACGCCAGTGCCGTCATAGAAAAGAGTTAGACTGACTACATACCACAAGTATGCCCTGGTATACTGCTGCACTGTTTCATTGTCCGCATCAGCCGGGCATTCCCCAAAGTGTTCAGCAATCCAATGATAACTTGCACCGGTGGACTTCCCTTGTACCCCTGGCTCCCTCCCTATGAGTCCAACCATAATCTCACGCCATCCATCAGAAAATGTGCTAAAACAAATAGGCTCTCCTTTGATGGGAAGTCAAGTGATCAGAGACACATCCTGCAAAGTGACCGTCATCTCCCCAGCATAGAAGTGAAAAGTATGTGTCTCGGGGCACCATCGGCCAACGAGTGTCGTGATCGCACAAGGGTTCATCTTCAGCATCGCACGAGACACGAGTGAGATGAAAGGGAGAAGCCCGGTCTTCCAGATATACTCCATGTATCGCTCGTCATACTCCATCTTGTCATGAACCGAACCGGACCTCAGATGAAGCTGATCAAAAACCCTTCCTTCTTCTCCCATGAACCATCCACGATGCAATTGATCATATGATGGATTGATAAGAGAGGCCATCCTGCAAATTACAAATGTATATGGTAAGCCCCGTTGTCATTTGCAAATATCCGCACTAGTGCAAAAACTTACATACATGTGCAAAATTTCTACACTAATTCTTATTCCATACACCATATATATATGTGCATACAATTTTCTACAATACCATACACCATATATTTGCACTAATTCTTCCATACACCATATATGTGCGTACATATCCTAAACAAATTCATAACACTTTCATAAAAATCCTATATCATACATATTCTAAGCCATACATATCCTAAATTACACTAATCCCTACATTATCACACCAAAATCCACTATCCATTTCAAGAAAAGGACTAACTAGGGTTTCACCCAAATCAATCAAATGCAGATATTTCAACCAATAGAAAGAGGGGAAAGAGAGGAGAATACCTTGAGGATTCAAATGGCAACCGGATCCACTGATTTTTGTCTCAGATCCGCAGCATTTGAGTGGGGAGAGGGAGGGGCGATTTGAGGGGCACCATGGGTGTGGGGAAAGAACAGAGAGGAAAGAACGAATAGAGAGCAGAGGGGCTCGGGCGCGATATGGTGAAGGGGTATGGCGCCCCAGGCCAGGGCGTCGTGGTGCAGCCCATGGCGCCCTAGGCCGAGGCGTCATGGGCCCAAGGCCAGGCCTACGTGGCAGTCAGCGCTAACACGCATTGCGCCTTTGACCGGGGCGTTATGGTATCTAGCATGGTGCCCCGGGCGCGGGCGTCATGCGTGTAGGGCCATTTTATGAAATATTTTCAAAATAGGGCCATTTTGTGCTGAACTTTGGCCAAAGGGACATTTTTGTGATTTTACACCTTTGGAGGGGCAGAAAGTCTTCGGAGTAGCGGAGACAAGGCCAGCGCCCCGCGACCAGGTGGAGGACAGGAATAACTGCCGCTAGTGCAAGCACAGATCAGCTAGTAGGCGAAGCTAGACTGGGGGAGAGCGGCCGCCGGCGATGATCTGTAGCAGACCAAGACTTGTTGATTCATTGCACGGGGGCATGGGAGATCGCAAGAGAGGCGGCGCGCGTGTGGGAGCGCATGGGGGGGGGGGAGGGTCATGGCACAGGCAGTTTACTTCGCGTTTTTCTTCAATCGGAGGCCACAATTTTGGGGGGCCCTGTGTGGTCGGCCACTTTGGCCCCCTTAGGGCATGTATAATGGTTGATAAAATAGTCTTATCTTAAATCTTGCATGTAATTTAGAGATGAAAAAAATGTCTACAATGAGTCATCTCTTAGCCTTATCTTCAATAACTAGTTATTACTAAAAACGTGGTGAGACATATTGTCCTAAGAGATCATCTCTTATCTTCTCTTAAATAAGAGAAGACAAGTCTTTTCTTATAAGTTCTCTCTCCTCCACCTCATCATTTATCTTATGTGATACTCCTAAGATAGCACCATTGTACATGCCCTCATTGACGGGCCTGACATTAGTGAAAGCATGCACCCATTTCCTAGCCATAATAAACTCTCACATAATTATCGATACTCACGTGGAAAACATTTGCCGACCAACCCATCCGCAAGAAGATTTAGATAACCCCGAGTAATCAAGCTAAAACATTTTTGCTTGAAAGATATCATGAACAAATTTTTGAGTCAAGGAGACTTGTGTTTAATCGCTATTGTGTCGATTAATACTTGGTTTAGAAAACTTAGAATAGTAAGACTGGGCACAATAGAAGCTCTCTCAAGCTATTAGCCTCCAGAGCCGTTACGATATGTTTGGATGTTTGTATTGGGAGCCTTGGCATTGCATTGGGTTGAATATCAATATCGCACTATATAGGTATTGAGATTGAATACTGACGGATGTTGGGTTCCGGCAGACCCTTAAGGTTCGAAATCTGGGGTGCGCGCGAAGATCTTCCCCCTACCGATTCACGTCTGATCGCCTCATGAGAATCTAAGCTAGAACGATGAACAACACGAGGGACACAAGATTTATACTGGTTCGGGCCACCGTTGTGGTGTAATACCCTACTCCAGTGTGTGGTGTGGTGGATTGCCCTTGGGGCTGATGATGAACAGTACAAAGGATGAACAGCCTCGCAAGAGGTGTTCTTGAGCTGGTGCGATGAACTGCTTGGGTGAGTTCGATTGCCTCTCGGTCTAATGAGCACTCGATGAGTTCGTCCCTCACCTCTGTGGTGGCTAGTCCTATTTATAGAGGCTCTGGTCTTCTCCCCAAATATTGAGCGGGAAGGGCGCCAACAATGGCTATTTTGAAGGGGAACATCTAGTACAAGGTATCCTAACTAAAGTTGGTATTCGGCTGCCAAAGGCACTGGTGATGACGTCGTCCTGGGCTCCACGGTGACCTCCATCCTGCCGCTCTGCTGGTCTTGGTCTCGTTGCACTGAAATGGTAACCTTTGCCTAATGCATCGGTACTCCACGCCTGTGCTTGCCCCCTTTGCACCAAAGAGGAAACAAGGACACTGCGCAGGCCGGCGCCCGCCTGGTCTCGATCGTCATGGCTTGCGTCACGAGCACCTCACGAGGTACCCTGCCTTGATCTCTCCGCCTCCTTGCGAGCCTGCCTGGTGAGGCCGTTCCTGAGGAAGTCCTGTGTCGTCCGCCCCGTGAGGCTTGGCCCCTCGCGAGGGTCTTGAGTCTTGCACTGATGAAGATGGGCCGTACTGGGCCACCACTCGAGCCACGCCGCAGGCCGCAGGCAGGCAAGTCTGGGGACCCCCGTTCCCAGAACGCCGACAAATACCAATATTTTTGTTTGGATGCTTAGATATTCGGAACACGGATTTGATACTGAGGTTGAATGCCAAATGTTGTTTGGGTGGTCAATGTGAGGCATTGAGTTGTATGAGACCTTGCAAGGAGATCGAGCAAAGAGGAGGCCTGATGCTAGACAGGGGAAAGGGGAGAGGGTTAGAGCTCTACGAAGACAGGAAGGATGCGGTCAACAAAACACCTGCGCCGGCGGCGGAGCTCGGGGTGGAGGCACGCCGGTCGCTGGAGATCGTGGTGGAGGCGGGGCAAGAGGGCGGTGCCGGCCGCTGGAGAGCTCGGCGGGGCGGGAAGGTGGCCTCTACCACTGGATCTTGGGGTGGAGACGAGGCGGGAGGGTGACGCCGGCCACTGGATTTTGGGGTGCAGGCACGCCGGCCGCCGGAGCTGGGGGCGGAGACGGGAGGGATGGGCTCCGCCGCCGTTCGCTTAGATCAAAACATCACAAATCCGAGTGCCAAAGTTATCTCCATCCTAGAATCCAAGTAGCTATATCACTTAACCTAAAGGAAACACGAGTTGTGCTACTCCAAGATCCTTGTTCCCTTACTACTAATCCAATGCTCCAATAATCCACCATTTCTATAATCATGATAGATGTTGCTAAGTCTCATGTAGCCTAAAGGAAACAAAAGTTGTGTTACTTCAAAATCCTTGTTTCCTTATTACTAATCCAATCAAAGATGCTCCAATAATCCACCAATTATCATAATCACGATTGATGCTGCAAACTCTCATCTAACTTATATAAATCCGATATATATCCAAGGTTTAACATACTACACCCTAAAGTTATCAAACTTTATTAATCTCCAAAAGTGTGAATTTAACACAAAGCAATCCACCAACATCATAACCAAGATTTAAATAAACCCCAAATTCATTGTTATCTAAATCCAATATAAACCATAAAGTTCTATTGATGGACTATGGATCCTTATATGTACTATTGAAGTTATTTATCCATCATGAAATTTGGTTAAAGATCACAATATCCTAACTAAATCCAAATTGTTCCCATATTAATTAAAGATTTTTTTATCCGCCAATATAGTAATCACCATGCTCAACTAGACCTAAAATCACATAATCCACCAAAAATCTTTGACTATCTCCTGAATATCACTTCTACATCACCACGAGACTCCAATCATAACTCCTCAAAACAACTTCCGTATGGCACCACCCAACTTGGCGCTTGTTGGGGCTTAAGGATGTAAAATGACTAACTCACACAACCTCATGTTGGGGTTTATTTTAGGCAAAGTCGTTGGTGCTTAAGCGGTGCTCTTACAATTCCATACATAAAGCACATCGATACAAGTCCATGCTATCATAACTTTTATAGCTAGGTTGGGTGTCTTGGACTAGATTTGGTTCAGAGAAAGGATTAAGCTTGAGAGAGCAGAAGCTCTAAATAAGTTGCACTTGGTACAGTTGAAGGCCTAGACTAGAGTGCAACAAGACTTCATCTATCTCTCCAAACTCATCCACACAACAAAATAGCTTTGGCACCTCACTCTGCAACGACCATGTCATGCCATCCCGAGTAGTAGATCTATGTGCAGACATCGGATATGCCCACAACCGTCCACCATCGCGGCTGATGCATGAGCATAGGGTGGATGATGCCTTTCTCCTCCAAGTGCCCTCTTCATGCCTTCCTCGCTTCCCCTATCATCATCCCCTCACCACTCAACTCTATGTTAAAAATCTGATGGCGGCAACAATTCACTCCGGACGATAGTTTCACCGCTTTGCCCACACCCCTCATGCACTCTCTTCTCCATGTCAGCCGGTTGGGCATGCTTTGCTTGGCTACGGGTTGCTTTGTGTGATGCCTCGATCTCACAACCCGTCTTCCCCTGCTAGGCGCCGCCATAGCCGAATGCTCGAGCACTAGGAGTAGGGGCAGTCGGCACTACAATGTCTAACACACAGGATGTGTGCACGATGCCACCTGTCGCCGGGCCAAGGGCCCCCAACAAGGGAACGTAGGATGCGACATCAAGTCTGTGACACATAACTCGCATACAAGGGAAGGACGCCAAGAAAGATCGACGAGGAACAAAAATTGCACGACTTTGACTTTGACACCCACTTCTAGTTTCATCGTCTGGTGCTTCTTCGTTCTTCCAGCTTGTCGGCCATTCGACCTCCAGATTCTCATGTTCATGTTCTTAGAAACTTCCCTCCCAGTCGATAGTCGAGGTACTCTTAGCACTTCATCGTTTCATGTTCCTAGTTTTGCTCATGTTCCTCGACCCATGCAGCTCATTTCAGGTGGTTACTTTGTCGACTCTAGTTGTATGTTCATTCTTGACTTTAACTCTTGTTTTGATTAGGATCCTCACACGGATGCTTTACTTGTTGTGGGCCCTCGGCGCTATAACTACTAGGCCCTCTATGAGCTTGACTGGCTTCACCTTCCCTCTGATGACACCATCGCCAGTCTCTCCGCCTCTCCTCGTCTATCGACTCTTTGTGGCATCATCGTCTTGGTCACTCATGTGGCTCTTGTCTATCATCCTTAGTTCGATGTCGCCTTCTTGCATATGTCTCTAAAGGTGTGTCTTTAGACTATCAGGTTTGTCGGCTTTGCAAATAGGTTCAGTTACCTTTCCTTAAAATTAAACCAAACCATCCTCCCATGATGATCTTGTACTCATAACATTCTTGGGTAGGGACACCAAAATCACCTATGTCTAACAACTCTGATCCACATGTATCGTATTCATGGTTATATCCATATGGGGCACATGCAAACTACTAAGCTTAGATCAAAACATCACAAATCCGAGTGCCAAAGTTATCTCCATCCTAGAATCCAAGTAGCTATAGCATTTAACCTAAAGGAAACACGAGTTGTGCTACTCCAAGATCCTTTTTCCCTTACTACTAATCCAATGCTCTAGTAATCCACCATTTCCATAATCATGATTGATGTTGCTAAGTCTCATCTAGACTAAAGGAAACAAAAGTTGTGTTACTTCAAAATCCTTGTTTACTTACTACTAATCCAATCCCAGATGCTCCAATAGTCCACCAATTATCATAATCATGAGCGATGCTGCAAACTCTCATCTAACCTATATAAATTGGATATATACCCAAGGTTTATCATACTACACCCTAAAGTTCTCAAACTTCATTAATCTCCAAAAGTGTGAATTTAACACAAAGCAATCCACCAACATAATAACCATGATTTAAATAAACCCCAAATTTGTTGTTATCTAAATCCAATATAAACCACAAAGTTCTATTGACGGACTATGGATCCTTATATGTACTATTGAAGTTATTTATCCATCATGAAATTTGGTTCAAGATCACAATATCCTAACTAAATCCAAATTGTTCCCAGATTAATTAAAGAACCGGATTACGCGGGCTTGTTGAGCTGGTTGAGGCGGTCCTGCTGCGAGTTGGCCGCGTGGAGGAGGTCGCTCACCCGCTTCAAGCGGTCCTTCAGCTCCTCGCCCTAGAGCTGGTCCAGGTCGACTGCGGACGCCTAGGCGGCACACATGTTCTTCGCGGGGGTTTCGTAGACGGGAGGGATTACGTCGAGGGTGCGGCCGATGGCGCCGCCACAGGCCCGCACGACGGCAACCCGGCTTGTCTCGGGGGTGGCAGGCGTGGATCTATAGGCAGCATCGCGCTCCTACTGGGCGGAGTCCAGACTGCGCTACATGGCGACGAGCGTCTCGGTCAGTTCCAGCAGGCGCTAGCGATCCTGCTCCAGCCGGGCCTGGACCTCAGCGGTGTTGGAGGCTTCGATGTCGGTGGTGATGGGAATGCGGAGGCTCTGCATCGCGGCATGCCGCGGGTTGGCCTCGCAGGCATGATCTGCTGCGGCCGTGGCTTCGGCGGCCTTCCTCGCTGCATTGGACGAAGAGGAGGCGCTGACGTTGGTAGCGAACACTTCCACTCGAACGTAGAGGTCCATCGCCCCGGTGAAAGCACTGTGGCTGAGGGAGATGGGGGAGTCGGAGGCGTCGAGCACCCCGCTGGGGTACTCATCTACCGCGGGAGCATCGGAGATGCGCAGTGCGGCGAAGGAGGCGGCGAGCATGTCGACGATGTCATCCGCCAGCGAGACTGACTCGTCGGTGTCGGAGGGGAGCCCCGTCTGGAATGTGACTCCGGCCGAGACCTCGAGCTGCCCCACGGTGGGCGCCAACTGTTGTGGTGGGCGCACGACAGATGCCAAAGCATGGCTAATGAGAGGACGCGGCTCGAGGGCACCGGTGGGCTCCATAGGTGAGGTCGGCATGAGCGAGCATGGGACACAAGACATACCCAGGTTCTGGGCTCTCCGGAGAGATAACACCCCTAGTCCTACCGAGGTTGGTTTATATGATACGGTATAGAGTTGCTCCTCGATTTGTTCGAAAGAAGAAGGAGGACAGGCCAAGGCTTAGGTTGTTCACTCTCCCTTGTTGGTATGTGTTCTACTTATTGTCTCTCATTGTCTATCTGCCCACATACATGGAGGCCTCTTGGGGGGTTTTATAGGTCAACCCCCAGGGCTACAATGGTAAAGTTACAAGGTTGTGGGGCCGGGTTGTCATTGTCCGGGGAGTCGGCGCTGGGACCCGCTGGGTGTCAGGGCTTGTTCGGTTCGCCGGGCGAGGGCCCCATGTGCCAGGGGGCACTGTTCGCCATCTTGTCGAGTCGGCTACAGTGGCGCTCCGCCTGGTCGCCGTCTGCTGGCGTCACCAGTGACGATAGGCGTATTGTAGCCATGCCGGCCTCGGTCAGCAGGGTAGGTGTGGCACTGTTGCCACGCCTCTATCGGTCAGAGGAGTTGGTGGGGCACTATTGCCTCACTCATCTCTGAATGAAGACTCGTCCCATCGTACGGCTGGGATGGGACGGGCGCTAACCCGTGGCCGGGTGGAGGAATACGCCTCGTGGCAGCTAGCTTGTTGGGGAAGTCTTGATGCGCCGCATTCTGCCGGCTTGCGTTAGCCGGCAGGGCCGGGTTGCCGTTTCGGTCGTGTCGAAGAGTTCGGTCGGGTTGGCGTACTTGGTCGGGTTGCGGGACCCAGCCGAGCACGAGATGTACTGAGGGGGAAGGAGAGTTTGATGAAGATCCAGCAGCACGACGGCGTGGTGGTGGATGTAGTAGGGTTCCAGCAGGGCTTCGCCAAGCGTTTGCGGGAGGAGGAGGTGTAGCAAGGGGGGAGGGAGGCGCCAGGTGTCAGGATGCGGCTGCCCTCCCACCCTCCTCTTTATATAGGGACCCCAGGGGGGCGCCGGCCCTAGGAGATGGGATCTCCTAGGGGGCGCCGGCCAAGGGGGGAAACTTGCCCCCCAAGGTAAGTGGAGGCGCCCCCTCCCCTAGGGTTCCCAACCCTAGGCACAGAGGGGGGGCCCAGGGGGGCGCACCAGCCCACCAGGGGCTGGTTCCCCTCCCACTTCAGCCCATGGGGCTCTCCGGGATGGGTGGCCCCACCCGGTGGACCCCGGGACCCTTCCGATGGTCCCGGTACAATACCGGTGACCCCCGAAACTTTCCCGATGGCCGAAACTCGACTTCACATATATAATTCTTTACCTCCGGACCATTCTGGAACTCCTCGTGACGTCCGGGATCTCATCCGGGACTCCGAACAACTTTCAGTTTGCTTCATACTCATATCTCTACAACCCTAGCGTCACCGAACCTTAAGTGTGTAGACCCTACGGGTTCGGGAGACACGTAGACATGACCGAGACGGCTCTCCGCTCAATAACCCACAGCGGGATCTGGATACCCATGTTGGCTCCCACATGCTCCTCGATGATCTCATCGGATGAACCACGATGTCGTGGATTCAAGCAACCCCGTATACAATTCCCTTTGTCAATGGGTATGTTACTTGCCCGAGATTCGATCGTCGGTATCCCAATACCTCTTTCAATCTCGTTACCGGCAAGTCACTTTAGTCATATCGTAATACATGATCCCGTGACCAGACACTTGGTCACTTTGAGCTCATTATGATGATGCATTACCGAGTGGGCCCAGAGATACCTCTCCGTCATACGGAGTGACAAATCCCAGTCTTGATCCATGTCAACCCAACAGACACTTTTGGAGATGCCCGCAATATACCTTTATAGTCACCCAGTTACGTTGTGACGTTTGATACACCCAAAGCACTCCTACGGTATCCGGGAGTTACACGATCTCATGGTCTAAGGAAAAGATACTTGACATTGGAAAAGCTCTAGCAAACGAACTACACGATCTTGTGCTATGCTTAGGATTGGGTCTTGTCCATCACATCATTCTCCTAATGATGTGATCCCGTTATCAATGACATCTAATGTCCATAGTCAGGAAACCATGACTATCTGTTGATCAACGAGCTAGTCAACTAGAGGCTCACTAGGGACATATTGTGGTCTATGTATTCACATGTGTGTTAGGATTTCCGGATAATACAATTATAGCATGAATAAAAGACAATTATCATGAACAAGGAAATATAATAATAATCCTTTTATTATTGCCCCTAGGGCATATTTCCAACAGTCTCCCACTTGCACTAGAGTCAATAATCTAGTTACATTGTGATGAATCGAACACCCATAGAGTTCTGGTGTTGATCATGTTTTGCTCGTGGAAGAGGTTTAGTCAACGGATCTGGGACATTCAGATCCGTATGTACTTTCCAAATATCTATGTCTCCATCTTGAACATTTTCACGGATGGAGTTGAAACGATGCTTGATGTGCGTGGTCTTCTTGTGAAACCTGGGCTCCTTGGCAAGGGCAATAGCTCCAGTGTTGTCACAGAAGAGAGTGATTGGCCCCGACGCATTGGGTATGACTCCTAGGTCGGTGATGAACTCCTTCATCCATATTGCTTCATGCACTGCCTCCGAGGCTGCCATGTACTCCGCTTCACATGTAGATCCCGCCACGACGCTCTGCTTGCAACTGCACCAGCTTACTGCTCCACGATTCAACATATACATGTATCCGGTTTGTGACTTAGAGTCATCCAGATCTGTGTCGAAGCTAGCATCGACGTAACCCTTTACGACGAGTTCTTCGTCACCTCCATAAACGAGAAACATGTCCTTTGTCCTTTTCAGGTACTTCAGAATATTCTTGACCGCTATCCAGTGTTCCTTGCCAGGATTACTTTGGTACCTTCCTACCAAACTTACGGCAAGGTTTACATCAGGTCTGGTACACAGCATGGCATACATAATAGATCCTATGGCTGAGGCATAGGGGATGACACTCATCTCTTCTTTATCTTCTGCCATGGTCGGGCATTGAGCCAAGCTCAATCTCACACCTTGCAATACAGGCAAGAACCCTTTCTTGGACTGATCCATATTGAACTTCTTCAATATCTTATCAAGGTATGTGCTTTGTGAAAGACCTATGAGGCGTCTCGATCTATCCCTATAGATCTTGATGCCTAATATGTAAGCATCTTCTCCAAGGTCCTTTATTGAAAAACACTTATTCAAGTAGGCCTTAATGCTGTCCAATAGTTCTATATCATTTCCCATCAAAAGTATGTCATCTACATATAATATGAGAAATGCTACAGAGCTCCCACTCACTTTCTTGTAAACGCAGGCTTCTCCAGAAGTCTGCATAAACCCAAACGCTTTGATCATTTCATCAAAGCGAATGTTCCAACTCCGAGATGCTTGCACCAGTCCATAAATGGATCGCTGGAGCTTGCATACCTTTGTTAGCATTCTTAGGATCGACAAAACCTTCTGGCTGCATCATATACAGTTCTTCCTTAAGAGAGCCATTAAGGAATGCCGTTTTGACGTCCATCTGCCATATCTCATAATCATAGTATGCAGCAACTGCTAACATGATTCGGACGGACTTCAGCTTCGCTACGGGAGAGAAAGTCTCATCGTAGTCAAACCCTTGAACTTGTCGATAACCCTTAGCGACAAGTCAAGCTTTATAGATGGTAATATTACCATCCGCGTCTGTCTTCTTCTTAAAGATCCATTTGTTTTCTATCGCTCGCCGGTCATCAGGCAAGTCTGTCAAAGTCCATACTTTGTTTTCATACATGGATTCTATCTCGGATTGCATGGCTTCAAGCCATTTGTTGGAATCTGGGCCCGCCATCGCTTCTTCATAGTTCGAAGGTTCACCATTGTCTAACAACATGATTTTCAGGACAGGGTTGCCATACCACTCTGGTGTGGAACGTGTCCTTGTGGACCTACGAAGTTCAGTAGCAACTTGATCCGAAGTACCTTGAGCAGCATCATTAGTTTCCTCTCTAGTTGGTGTAGGCACCACAGGAACATTTTCCTGAGCTGCACTACTTTTCGGTTCAAGAGGTAGTACTTCATCGAGTTCTACTTTCCTCCCACTTACTCCTTTCGAGAGAAACTCTTTTTCCAGAAAGGATCCGTTCTTGGCAACAAAGATCTTGCCCTCGGATCTTAAGTAGAAGGTATACCCAATGGTTTCCTTAGGGTATCCTATGAAGACGCATTTTTCTGACTTGGGTTCGAGCTTTTCAGGTTGAAGTTTCCTGACATAAGCATCGCATCCCCAAACTTTTAGAAACGACAGCTTAGGTTTCTTCCCAAACCATAATTCATACGGTGTCGTCTCAACGGATTTATACGGAGCCCTATTTAAAGTGAATGTAGCTGTCTCTAGAGCGTATCCCCAAAATGATAGCGGTAAATCGGTAAGAGACATCATAGATCGCACCATATCCAATAGAGTGCGATTACGACGTTCGGACACACCATTACGCTGAGGTGTTCCAGGCGGCGTGAGTTGTGAAATGATTCCACATTTCCTTAAGTGCGTACCAAATTCGTGACTTAAATATTCTCCTCCACGATCTGATCGTAAGAACTTTATCTTTCGGTCACGTTGATTCTCTACCTCATTCTGAAATTCCTTGAACTTTTCAAAGGTTTCAGACTTGTGTTTCATCAAGTAGACATACCCATATCTACTCAAGTCATCAGTGAGAGTGAGAACATAACGATATCCTCCGCGAGCCTCAACGCTCATTGGACCGCACACATCGGTATGTATGATTTCCAATAAGTTGGTTGCTCGCTCCATTGTTCCGAAGAACTGAGTCTTGGTCATTTTGCCCATGAGGCATGGTTCGCATGTGTCAAATGATTCATAATCGAGAGACTCTAAAAGTCCATCAGCATGGAGCTTCTTCATGCGCTTGACACCAATGTGACCAAGGCGGCAGTGCCACAAGTATGTGGGACTATCGTTATCAACTTTACATCTTTTGGTATTCACACTATGAATATGTGTAACATTATGTTCGAGATTCATTATGAATAAACCATTGACCATCGGGGCATGACCATAAAACATATCTCTCATATAAATAGAACAACCATTATTTTCGGATTTAAATGAGTAGCCATCTCGTATTAAACGAGATCCAGATACAATGTTCGTGCTCAAACTTGGCACTAAATAACAATTATTGAGGTTTAAAACTAATACCGTGGGTAAATGTAGAGGCAGCGTGCCAACGGCGATCACATCGACCTTGGAACCATTCCCGACGTGCATCGTCACCTCGTCCTTCGCCAGTCTCTGCTTATTCCGCAGCTCCTGCTGTGAGTTACAAATATGAGCAACGTCACCGGTATCAAATACCCAGGAGTTACTACGAGTACTGGTAAGGTACACATCACTTACATGTATATCACATATACCTTTAGTGTTGCCGACCTTCTTGTCCGCTAAGTATTTGGGGCAGTTCCGCTTCCAGTGACCCTTCCCTTTGAAATAAAAGCACTCAGTCTCAGGCTTGGGTCCATTCTTTGACTTCTTCCCGGCAACTGGCTTACCGGGTGCGGCAACATCCTTGCCGTCCTTCTTGAAGTTCTTCTTACCCTTGCCCTTCTTGAACTTAGTGGTTTTATTGACCATCAACACTTGATGTTCCTTCTTGATTTCTACCTCTGCTGACTTCAGCATTGAAAATACTTCAGGAATAGTTTTCACCATCCCCTGCATATTGTAGTTCATCACAAAGCTCTTGTAGCTCGGTGGGAGCGACTGAAGGATTCTTTCAATGACCGCCTCGTCCGGGAGGTTAATGTCCAGCTGGGACAGGCGGTTGTGCAACCCAGACATTTTGAGCATGTGCTCACTGACAAAACTATTTTCCTCCATCTTACAACTATAGAACTTGTTAGAGACTTCATATCTCTTGACCCGGGCATGAGCTTGGAAAACCATTTTCAGCTCCTCGAACATCTCATATGCTCCATGTTGCTCAAAACGCTTTTGGAGCCCCGGTTCTAAGCTGTAAAGCATGCCGCACTGAACGAGGGAGTAATCATCAGCACGTGACTGCCAAGCATTCATAACGTCTTGGTTCTCTGGGATGGGTGCTTCACCTAGCGGTCCTTCTAGGACATATGCTTTCTTGGCAGCTATGAGGATGATCCTCAGGTTCCGAACCCAGTCCGTATAGTTGCTGCCATCATCTTTCAGCTTGGTTTTCTCTAGGAACGCGTTGAAGTTCATGTTGACATGAGCGTTGGCCATTTGATCTACAAGACATTTTTTGCAAAGATTTTAGACTAAGTTCATGATAATTAAGTTCATCTAATCAAATTATTTAATGAACTCCCACTCAGATTTGACATCCCTCTAGTCATCTAAGAGTTACATGATCCGAGTCGACTAGGCCGTGTCCGATCATCACGTGAGACGGACTAGTCATCATCGGTGAACATCTCCATGTTGATCGTATCTTCCATACGACTCATGTTCGACCTTTCGGTCTCTGTGTTCCGAGGCCATGTCTGTACATGCTAGGCTCGTCAAGTAAACCTAAGTGTTTTTGCATGTGTAAATCTGTCTTACACCCGTTGTATGTGAATGTAGGAATCTATCACACCCGATCATCACGTGGTGCTTCGAAACGACGAACTTTAGCAACGGCGCACAGTTAGGGGGAACACTTTCTTGAAATTATTATGAGGGATCATCTTATTTACTACCGTTGTTCTAAGTAAACAAGATGCATAAACATAATAAACATCACATGCAATTAAATAGTAGTGACATGATATGGCCAATATCATATAGCTCCTTTGATCTCCATCTTTGGGGCTCCCTGATCATCTTCGTCACCGGCATGACACCATGATCTCCATCATCATGATCTCCATCATCGTGTCTCCATGAAGTTGCTCGCCAACTATTACTTCTACTACTATGGCTAACGGTTTAGCAATAAAGTAAAGTAATTACATGGCGTTAAATCATTGACACGCAGGTCATACAATAATTAAGACAACTCCTGTGGCTCCTGCCGGTTGTCATACTCATCGACATGCAAGTCGTGATTCCTATTACAAGCAGCACGACGGCGTGGTGGTGGATGCAGCAGTGTTCCGGCAGGGCTTCGCCAAGCGTTTGCAGGAGGAGGAGGTGTAGCAAGGGGGGAGGGAGGCGCCAGGTGTCAGGGTGCGGCTGCCCTCCCACCCCTCCTATTAATATAGGGACCCCAGGGGGGCGCCGGCCCTAGGAGATGGGATCTCCTAGGGGGGCGGCGGCCAAGGGGGGAAACTTGCCCCCCAAGGCAAGTGGAGGCGCCCCCTCCCCTAGGGTTCCCAACCCTAGGCGCAGAGGGGGGCCCAGGGGGGCGCACCAGCCCACCAGGGGCTGGTTCCCTTCCCACTTCAGCCCATGGGGCCCTCCGGGATGGGTGGCCCCACCCAGTAGACCCCCGGGACCCTTCCGGTGGTCCCGGTACAATACCGGTGACCCCCGAAACTTTCCCGATGGCCGAAACTCGACTTACCATATATAATTCTTTATCTCCGGACCATTCCAGAACTCCTCGTGACGTCCGGGATCTCATCCGGGACTCCGGACAACTTTCGGTTTGCTGCATACTCATATCTCTACAACCCTAGCGTCACCGAACCTTAAGTGTGTAGACCCTACGGGTTCGGGAGACACATAGACATGACCGAGACGGCTCTCCGGTCAATAACCAACAGCGGGATCTGGATACCCATGTTGGCTCCCACATGCTCCTCGATGATCTCATCGGATGAAGCACAATATCGAGGATTCAAGCAACCCCGTATACAATTCCCTTTGTCAATCGGTATGTTACTTGCCCGAGATTCGATCGTCGGTATCCAAATACCTCGTTCAATATCGTTACCGGCAAGTCACTTTACTCGTAACGTAATGCATGATCCCGTGACCAGACACTTGGTCACTTTGAGCTCATTATGATGATGCATTACCGAGTGGGCCCAGAGATACCTCTCCGTCATACGGAGTGACAAATCCCAGTCTCGATCCATGTCAACCAAACAGACAATTTCGGAGATGCCCGCAGTATACCTTTATAGTCACCCAGTTACGTTGTGACGTTTGATACACCCAAAGCACTCCTACGGTATTCGGGAGTTACACGATCTCATGGTCTAAGGAAAAGATACTTGACATTGGAAAAGCTCTAGCAAACGAACTACACGATCTTGTGCTATGCTTAGGATTGGGTCTTGTCCATCACATCATTCTCCTAATGATGTGATCCCATTATCAATGACATCTAATGTCCATAGTCAGGAAACCATGACTATCTGTTGATCAACGAGCTAATCAACTAGAGGCTCACTAGGGACATATTGTGGTCTATGTATTCACACGTGTATTACGATTTCCGGATAATACAATTGTAGCATGAATAAAAGACAATTATCATGAACATGGAAATATAATAATAATCCTTTTATTATTGCTTCTAGGGCATATTTCCAACAGAGCTGACTGAGGCCCTCGGGAATCCTGAGCACCCTGGACGAACACGAGGCACGCCAGGCTCCGTTGCGTGGAAGATTGGGTTTCCCAACATAGGCGGTTACAAAACCCGGGAGAGGAAGAGGAAACATGAGTTGAGCGATATATAGAACCTCAATGCAAGAGTACTAAAGCTAGAGGAACAAGTTGAGAGCCAGCAAGCTGCCGACCAACCATCTCAGCGGCACGAAGCTACCCCAGAAGCTACCTCGCCATCTCAGCGGAGAAGCTGTGTGGCTTCCACAGAGCTCGTTCAGCAGCCTGACTTCATGGCTCCTAGCTACCACGTGGATGCTATCACGGAGGCTCAACGTTGCCAGCTTATGACGAAATGGCAAAACATCACCTTGAAGGCGGCTGTCGGCACTGTTTCACCTCCTCAACCCGATGGAAATTTTCACTGCCGTCTGATACGTCCATTTTGCATCATGTTTTCTTACTGTTATTTATAATGTTTTATCCATAATAATGTTTTTGGAGTAATTCTAATGCCTTTTCTCTCATAATTTGCAAGGTACACACCAAGAGGGAGAATTCTGGCAGCTGGAAATCTGGACCTGAAAAATCTACGTCGGGCTACCTATTCTGCACAACTCCAAACAAGCTGAACCTTAACGGAGAATTTTTTTTGGAATATTTAAGAAATATTGGAGCAAATAACTATCAGAGAGGGCCAACCAGGTGGGCACAACCCACCTAGGCACGCTAGGGAGCCCAGGCACGCTCTGGTGGGTTGTGCCCTCCTCGGCCCACCTCTAGTGCCCATCTTCTGGTATATAAGTCATTTTGACCTAGAAAAATAAAGGGGGAGACTTTCAGGATGGAGCGCCGCCGTCTCGAGGAGGAACTTGGGCAGGAGCACTTTTGCGCTCCGATGGAGCGATTCTCCCGGGGGAACTTCCCTCCCAGAGGGGGAAATCATCGTCATCATCATCACCAACAAATCTCCCATCTTTGGGGAGGGCAATCTCCATCAACATCTTCACCAGCACCATCTCATCTCAAACCCTAGTTCATCTCTTGTATTCAATCTTGTTGCCGAAACTATAGATTGGTGCTACGGGGTGACTAATATTGTTAATTACATCTTGTAGTTGATTACTATATGGTTTATTTGGTGGAAGATTATATGTTCAGATCCATTATGCTATTTAATACCCCTCTGATCATGAGCATGTTTATTATTTGTGAGTAGTTACTTTTGTTCTTGAGGTCACAGGAGAAATCATGTTGCAAGTAATCATGTGAATTTGATATGTGTTCGATATTTTGATAGTATGCATGTTGTGATTCCCTTAGTAGTGTCATGTGAACGTCGACTACATGACACTTCACCATATTTGGGCCTAAGGGAATGCATATAAATAGATGGTGGGTTGCGAGAGTGACCGAAACTTAAACCCCAGTTTATGCACTATTCTGTAAGGGACCGATTGGATCCTAGAGTTTAATGTTATGGTTAGAATTTATTCTTAATACTTTCTCGTAGTTGCGGATGCTTGCGGGAGGGTTAATCATAAGTAGGATGTTTGTTCAAGTAAGAACAACACCTAAGCACCGGTCCACCCACATATAAAATTATCAAAGTAGTGAACACAAATCAAACCAACATGACAAAAGTAACTAGATGAAATTCCCGTTTACCCTCAAGAACGCTTTTCTTGTTGTAAGAGACCGTTTTGGCATGTCCTTTGTCTAAAAAGGATTGGGCTACCTTGCTGCATACTTATTGTTACTATCGTTACTTGCTCGTTACAAATTATCTTGCTATCAAACTACTCGCTACTTACAGTTTCAGCACTTGCAGACATTACCTTACTGAAAACTACTTGTCATTTCCTTCTGCTCCTCGTTGGGTTCGACACTCTTACTTATCAAAAAGAGCTACAATTGATCCCATATACTTGTGGGTCATCACCATCCGATTCCACAGGGCTATGCTGTTGTGATGGCGGATGAAGTAATGGAGGGATTTGAGGAGCTCGAGCTTGACCACCCTACAGGTGAAGGGGAGATTCAGCTGGGTCTTGCTCTGAAGACTCCCTGTCTATGGCGGAAGGAGTACATCAAGCTTCCAAACTAGACGCCTCTGCCTCCTCCTCATCATCCAGCCAGTTAGGGCACTCTGCCTCCTCCTCCGGTGAGTGATCAGGGAACTCCGCCTCCTCATCCGCCTCATCTGGCGTGTGACGGCACTCCGGCTCCTTATTCGCCTCCTCCGACGAGCACTCCGCCTCCTCCGTCTCACGAGGGCACTACGGCTCCTCCTCCACCTCCTTCGGTGCGTCAGAGCACTCCGCCTCCTCTGATGCGTGGAAGCACTCCGCCTCCTCCGGCGTGTCAGCGGACTCCACTGTGTCAGCAACGGTGGAAGAGAGAGGCCTCCGCTCCCGCGACTAGCAATACAAGCAGAGGAGGGAAGCAATTCAAGTGCGGTCCATCTCTCAAGGCTCCGGAAAAGTTACCACATCAGAGGACCGGCAAGGAAAACAAGGACATCAGTCGTGCCCAAGTGAGGGGCTTTTTTGCACGGAAACCTCCACCTCCAAAGGAAATGATAGATCCGGTGAAAGTGAAGCAAACTATCGATGCCCTGAAGCGACCACCGCCGCCTCCGCCGGATTCCAACTATGTGCGTGAAGGAAATATGCTCTAGAGGCAATAATAAAGTTATTATTTATGTCCTTATATCATGATAAATGTTTATTATTCATGCTAGAATTGTATTAACCGGAAACATAATACATGTGTGAATACATAGACAAACATAGTGTCACTAGTATGCCTCTACTTGACTAGCTCGTTGATCAAAGATGGTTGTGTTTCCTAACCATAGACATGAGTTGTCATTTGATTAACGGGATCACATCATTAGGAGAATGATGTGATTGACTTGACCCATTCCGTTAGCTTAGCACTTGATCGTTTAGTATGTTGCTATTGCTTTCTTCATGACTTATACATGTTCCTATAACTATGAGATTATGCAACTCCTGTTTACCGGTGTCACAACGTAACTGGATGATTATAAAGGAGCTCTACAGGTGTCTCCGAAGGTACATGTTGGGTTGGCGTATTTTGAGATAAGGATTTGTCACTCCGATTGTCAGAGAGGTATCTCTGGGCCCTCTCGGTAATGCACATCACTATAAGCCTTGCAAGCAATGTAGCTAATGAGTTAGTTACGGAATGATGCATTACGTAACGAGTAAAGAGACTTGCCAGTAACGAGATTGAACTAGGTATTGAGATACCGACGATCAAATCTCGGGCAAGTAATATACCGATGACAAAGGGAACAACGTATGTTGTTATGTGGTTTGACCGATAAAGATCTTCGTAGAATATGTAGGAGCTAATATGAGCATCCAGGTTCTGTTATTGGTTATTGACCAGAGACATGTCTCGGTCATGTCTACATAGTTCTTGAACCCGTAGGGTCCGCACACTTAAAGTTAGATGACGGTTATATTATGAGTTTATGTGTTTTGATGTACCGAAGGAGTTCGGAGTCCCGTATGAGATCAGGGACATGACGAGGAGTCTCGAAATGGTCGAGACGTAAAGATTGATATATTGGACGACTATATTCAGACTTCGGAAAGGTTCCGAGTGATTCGGGTATTTTTCGGAGTACCGGAGAGTTACGGGAATTCTCCGGGGAGTATATGGGCCTTATTGGGCCATACGTGAATAGAGCAGAGAGGCCTAAAGGAAGGAGGCGCGCAGCCCCCCTCTGGTCCGAATTGGACAAGGGGTGCAGCCCCCTTTTCCTTCTTCATCTCCCCCTCTTTTCTTCTCTCCTACTCCAACAAGGGAAGGTGGCGTCCTACTCCCGGTGGGAGTAGGACTCCCCCTTGGCGCGCCCTCCTCCTAGGCCGGCCGCCTCCCCCCTTGCTCCTTTATATATGGGGACAGGGGCACCCCATAGAGACAACAATTGATCTCTTCATCTCTTAGCCGTGTGCGGTGCCCCCCTCCACCATAGTCCTCCTCGATAATATTGTAGCGGTGCTTGGGTGAAGCCCTGCGACGGTAGAAC
Organism: Triticum aestivum; assembly: GCF_018294505.1. Classification (NCBI taxonomy): domain Eukaryota; kingdom Viridiplantae; phylum Streptophyta; class Magnoliopsida; order Poales; family Poaceae; genus Triticum; species Triticum aestivum. Next base: position 606,318,556 of record NC_057795.1, on the reverse strand, counting down.
ATCAAGATCGTCACCACACCGTCATGCTGATGAAGCTCTTCCCCGACATTCTGCTGGATCGGAGTACGGGGAACATCATTGAGCTGAACGTGTGCTAGAACTCGGAGGTGTCATAGTTTCGGTGCTTGATCGGTCGGGCCGTGAAGACGTACGACTACATCAACCACATTGTTCTAATGCTTCCGCTTTCGGTCTACGAGGGTACATGGATAACACTCTTCCCTCTCGTTGCTATGCATCACCATGATCTTGCGTGTGTGTAGGAATTTTGTTTTAAATTACTATGTTCCCCAACAGTGGCATCCGAGACAGGTTTTATGCGTAGATGTTATATGCACGAGTAGAACACAAGTGAGTTGTGGGCGATACAAGTCATACTGCTTACCAGCATGTCATACTTTGGTTTGGCGATATTGTTGGATGAAACGGCCCGGACCGACATTACGCGTACGCTTACGCGAGACTGGTTTACCGCCGTGCTTTGCACACAGGTGACTAGTGGGTGTCAGTTTCTCCAAATTTAGTTGAACCGAGTGTGGCTACGCCCGGTCCTTGAGAAGGTTAAAACAACACTAAATTGACGAACTATCATTGTGGTTTTGATGCGTAGGTAAGAATGGTTCTTGCTCAGCCCGTAGCAGCCACGTAAAACTTGCAACAACAAAGTAGAGGATGTCTAACTTGTTTTTGCAGGGCATGTTGTGATGTGATATGGTCAAGACGTGATGAGATATAAGTTGTTGTATGAGATGATCATGTTTTTTTGAAGTTATCGGCAACTGGTAGAATCCTTATGGTTGTCTCTTTATTGCATAAGATACAAGCGCCAAATAATTGCTTTACTTTATCTCTATGCAATAGCAATAGTTGCAAGAGCAATAGTTGGCCAGACGACCATGTGACGACACATTGATATAGATCAAGATGATGGAGATCATGGTGTCATGCCGGTGACGATGGAGATCATGACAGTACTTTGGAGATGGAGATCAAAGGCGCAAGATGATCATGGCCATATCATGTCACATATTTTGATTGCATATGATGTTTATCTTTTATACATCTTTTTTTGCTTTGATTGACGGTAGCATTATAAGATGATCTCTCACTAATTATCAAGAAGTGTTCTCCCTGAGTACGCACCGTCGCGAAAGTGATGATCGGGTGTGATAGGCTCTACGTTCAAATACAACGGGTGCAAAACAGTTGCACACGCAGAATACTCAGGTTAAACTTGACGAGCCTAGCATATACAGATATGGCCTCGGAACACATAGACCGAAAGGTCGAACATGAATCATATAGTAGATATGATCAACATAGTGATGTTCACCATTGAAAACTACTCCATCTCACGTGATGATCGAACATGGTTTAGTTGATTTGGATCACGTGATCACTTAGATGACTATAGAGATGTCTGCCTAAGTGGGAGTTCTTTAGTAATATGATTAATTGAACTTAAATTTATCATGAACTTAGTCCTGGTAGTATTTTGCAAATTATGTTGTAGATCAATAGCTCGCGTTGTTGCTTTCATATGTTTATTTTGATATGTTCCTAGAGAAAACTGTGTTGAAAGATGTTAGTAGCAATGATGCGGATTGGATCCGTGATCTGAGGATTATCCTCGTTGCTGCACAGAAGAATTATGTCCTTAATGCACCGCTAGGTGACGGACCTATTGCAGGAGCATATACACACGTTATGAACGTTTGGCAAAGCTCGATATGATGACTACTTGATAGTTTAGTGCACCATGCTTAACGGCTTAGAATCGGGACTTCAAAGACGTTTTGAACGTCATGGACCATATGAGATGTTCCAGGAGTTGAAGTTAATATTTCAAGCAAATACCCGAGTTGAGAGATATGAAGTCTCCAACAAGTTCTATAGCTAAAAGATGGAGGAGAATCACTCAACTAGTGAGCATGTGCTCAGATTATTTGGGTACTACAATCGCTTGAATCAAGTGGGAGTTAATCTTCCAGATAAGATAGTGATTGACAGAGTTCTCTAGTCACCATCACCATGTTAGTAGAACTTCTTGATGAACTATAGTATGCAAGGGATGACGAAAATGATTCCCGAGCTTTTCATGATCATGAAATCGATGAAGGTAGAAATCAAGAAAGAGCATCAAGTGTTGATGATTAACAAGACCACTATAGTTTCAAGAAAAGGGCAAAGGGAAAGAAAGGGAACTTCATGTAGAATGGCAAGCAAGTTGTCACTCCCGTAAACAAGCCCAAAGCTGGACCAAAGCCTGAAACTAAGTGCTTCTGCTGCAAAGGAAATGGTCACTGGAAGCAGAAATACCCTGAATATTTGGTGGATAAGAAGGATGGCAAAGTGAACAAGGGTATATTTGATATACAGGTTATTGATGTGTACCTTACTAGTGTTTATAGTAGCCCCTGAGTATTTGATACTTGTTCGGTTGCTAAGATTAGTAACTCAAAATAGGAGTTACAGAATAAACATAGACTAGTTGAAAGGGAAGTGACGATGAGTGTTGGAAGTAGTTCCAAGATTGATATGATCATCATCACACACTCCCTATACTTTCGGGATTAGTGTTAAACCTAAATAAATGTTATTTGGCATTTGCGTTGAGCATGAATATGATTTGATCATGTTTATTGCAATACGGTTATTCATTTAAAGTAAGAGAATAATTGTTGTTCTGTTTACATGAATAAAACCTTCAATGGTCATAACCCAATGAAAAAGTTTGTTGGATCTCGATCGTAGTGATACACATATTCATAATATTGATGCCAAAAGATGCAAAGTTGATAATGATAGTGCAACTTATTTGTGGCACTGCCGTTTGGGTCATATCGGTATAAAGCGCATGAAGAAACTCCATAAAGATGGATTTTCAGAATCACTTGGTTATGAATCATTTGATGCTTGCGAACCATGCCTTTTGGGCAAGATGACTAAAACTCCGTTCTCCGGAACAATGGAACGAGCTACTGACTTGTTGGAAATAATACATACTGATGTATGCTATCCAATGAGTGTTGATGCTCGTGGCAAGTATCGTTATTTTCTGACCTTCACAAATGATTTGAGCAGATATGAGTATATCTACTTAATGAAGCACAAGTCTGAAACATTTGAAAAGTTTAAAGAATTTTAGAAGTGAAGTGGAGAATCGTCATAACAAGAAAATAATGTTTCTACAATCTGATCGTAGAGGAGAATATTTGAGTTACGAGTTTGGCCTTCATTTAAAACAATGTGAAATAGTTTCACAGCTCACGCCACATGGAACACAACAGTGTAATGGTGTGTCCGAACATCATAACCGCACTTTATTCGATATGGTGCAATCTATGATGTATATTACCGATTTACCACTATTGTTTTGGGGTTATGCATTAGAGACAGCTGCATTCACTTTAAATAGGGCACCATCAATATCCATTGAGACGACACCTTATGAACTGTGGTTTGGCAAGAAACCAAAGTTGTCGTTTCTTAAAGTTTGGGGCTGCGATGCTTATGTGAAAAAGTTTCAACCTGATAAGCTTGAACCCAAATTGGAGAAATGCATCTTCATAGGATACCCAAAAGAGATTGTTGGGTACACCTTCTATCACAGATCCGAAGGCAAGATATTCGTTGCTAAAAGTGGATCCTTTCTAGAGAAGGAGTTTCTCTTGAAAGAAGTGAGTGGGAGGAAAGTAGAGCTTGACAAGGTAATTTGTACCTTCTCCCGAATTGGAAAGTAGTTCATCACAGAAATCAGTTCCAGTGATTCCTACACAAATTAGTGAGGAAGCTAATGATGATGATCATGAAACTTCAGATCAAGTTACTACATAACCTCGTAGGTTTTCCAGAGTACGGTCTGCACCAGTGTGGTACGGTTATCCTATTCTGGAAGTCATGTTACTGGACCATGATAAACCTACGAACTATGAGGAAGCGATGATGAGCCCGGATTCCGCGAAATGGCTGGAGGCCATGAAATCTGAGATAGGATCCATGTATGAGAACAAAGTATGGACTTTGGTGGACTTGCCCGATGATCGACAAGCCATAGAAAATAAATGGATCTTCAAGAGGAACATGGACGTTGATAGTAGTGTTACTATCTACAAAGCTTGACTTGTCACAAAAAGGTTTTCGACAAGTTCAAGGTGTTGACTACAATGAGATTTTCTCAACTGTAGCGATGCTTAAAGTCTGTCTAAATCATGTTAGCAATTGCCACATTTTACGGAATCTGGCAAATGGATGTCAAAACTGCATTCCTCAATGGTTTTCTTAAAGAAGAGTTGTATATGATGCAACCAGAAGGTTTTGCCAATCCTAAAGGTGCTAAATGTGCAAGCTCCAGCGATCCACCTATGTACTGGGGCAAGCATCTCGGAGTTGGAATATATGCTTGATGAGTTGATCAAAGCATATGGTTTTATACAGACTTTTGGAGAAGCCTGTATTTACAAGAAAGTGAGTGGGAGCTCTGTAGCATTTCTGATATTATATGTGGACGACATATTGTTGATTGGAAATGATATAGAATTTCTGGATAGCATAAAAGGATACTTGAATAAAAGTTTTTCAAAGAAAGACCTCGGTGAAGCTGCTTACACATTGAGCATCAAGATCTATAGAGATAGATCAAGACGCTTGATAAGATTTTTCCAATGAGCACATACCTTGATAAGATTTTTGAAGTAATTCAAAATGGAACAGTCAAAGAAGGAGTTCTTATCTGTGTTGCAAGGTGTGAAGTTGAGTAAGACTCAAAACCCGACCATGGCAGAAAATAGAAAGAGAATGAAAAGTCATTCCCTATGCCTTGGTCATAGGTTCATAAAGTATGCTATGCTTTGTACCAGACCTATTGTATACCTTGCTCTGAGTTTGGCAAGGGAGTACAATTTTGATCTAAGAGTAGATCACTGGACATCGGTCAAGAATATCCTTAGTAAGGACTAAGGAAATATTTCTCGATTATGGAGGTGATAAAAGAGGTTCATCGTAAAAGGTTACGTCGATGCAAGTTTTAACACTGATCTAGATGACTCTAAGTCTCAATCTGGATACATATTGAAAGTGGGAGCAATTAGCTAAAGTAGCTCCATGCAGAGCATTGTAGACATAGAATATTTGCAAAATACACACGGCTCTAAATGTGACAGACCCGTTGACTAAACTTCTCTCACGAGCAAAACATGATCACACCATTAGTACTCTTTGGGTGTTAATCACATATCGATGTGAACTAGATTATTGACTCTAGTAAACCCTTTGGGTGTTGATCACATGACGGTGTGAACTATGGGTGTTAATCACATGCAGATGTGAATATTAGTGTTAAATCACATGGTGATGTGAACTAGATTATTGACTCTAGTGCAAGTGGGAGACTGAAGGAAATATGCCATAGAGGCAATAATAAAGTTATTATTTATGTCCTTATATCATGATAAATGTTTATTATTCATGCTAGAATTGTATTAACCGGAAACATAATACATGTGTGAATACATAGACAAATATAGTGTCACTAGTATGCCTCTACTTGACTAGCTCGTTGATCAAAGATGGTTGTGTTTCCTAACCATGGACATGAGTTGTCATTTGATTAATGGGATCACATCATTAGGAGAATGATGTGATTGACTTGACCCATTCCGTTAGCTTAGCACTTGATCGTTTAGTATGTTGCTATTGCTTTCTTCATGACTTATACATGTTCCTATAACTATGAGATTATGAAACTCCCGTTTACCGGAGGAAAACTTTGTGTGCTACCAAATGTCACAACGTAACTGGGTGATTATAAAGGAGTTCTACAGGTGTCTCCGAAGGTACATGTTGGGTTGGTGTATTTCGAGATTAGGATTTGTCACTCCCATTGTCAGAGAGGTATCTCTGGGCCCTCTCGGTAATGCACATCACTATAAGCCTTGCAAGCAATGTAGCTAATGAGTTAGTTATGGAATGATTCATTACGTAACGAGTAAAGAGACTTGCCGGTAACGAGATTGAACTAGGTATTGAGATACCGACGATCAAATCTCGGGCAAGTAATATACTGATGACAAAGGGAACAACGTATGTTGTTATGCGGTTTGACCGATAAAGATCTTCGTAGAATATGTAGGAGCCAATATGAGCATCTAGGTTCCGCTATTGGTTATTGACCAGAGACATGTCTCGGTCATGTCTACATAGTTCTTGAACCCGTAGAGTCCGCACGCTTATAGTTAGATGACGGTTATATTATGAGTTTATGTGTTTTGATGTACCGAAGGAGTTCGGAGTCCCGGATGAGATTGGGGACATGACGAGGAGTGTCGGAATGGTTGAGACGTAAAGATCGATATATTGGATGACTATATTCGGACTTCGGAAAGGTTCCGAGTGATTCGGGTATTTTTCGGAGTACCGGAGAGTTACGGGAATTCGCCGGGGAGTATATGGGCCTTATTGGGCCATACGGGAATAGAGCAGAGAGGCCAAAAGGAAGGAGGCGCGCAGCCCCCCTCTGGTCCGAATTGGACAAGGGTGCAACCCCCTTTTCCTTCTTCCTCTCCCCCTCTTTCCTTCTCTCCTACTCCAACAAGGGAAGGAGGAGTCCTACTCCCGGTGGGAGTAGGACTCTCCCCTTGGCGCGCCCTCCTCCTAGGCCGGCCGCCTCCCCTGTTGCTCCTTTATATACGGGGGCAGGGGCACCCCATAGAAACAACAATTGATCTCTTGATCTCTTAGCCGTGTGTGGTGCCCCCCTCCACCATAGTCCTCCTCGATAATATTGTAGCGGTGCTTAGGCGAAGCCCTGCGACGGTAGAACATCAAGATCGTCACCATGCCGTCGTGCTGACGAAACTCTTCCCCGACATTCTGCTGGATCAGAGTACGGGGAAAGTCATCGAGCTGAACGTGTGCTAAAACTCGGAGGTGCCGTAGTTTCGGTGCTTGATCGGTCGGGTCGTGAAGACGTACGACTACATCAACCGCGTTGTTCTAACGCTTCCGCTTTCGGTCTACGAGGGTACGTGGACAACACTCTCCCCTCTCGTTGCTATGCATCACCATGATCTTGCGTGTGCGTAGGAATTTTTTTGAAATTACTACGTTCCCCAACAGTGCGCACTATTAAAAAGGCATATAAGGAAGCGAAGCGGTAGGAAGTACTTGCATTGATGCAAGGTTAGCAGAACGAAGAAGTGGGAAAAAATTCCCCAGCTCGGCGAACAGGCGAAGCAAACGTGCCCCCCACTCAAGGTGTCTAGTGATATCATCGCTAATCATCCAGGGATGGTGCCCGGTACTAATCCTGCTGATTACCTGACCGATGATATAGAGTTTGAAACAATGGAGGTGGACGAATTCAGATTCTAGTACGGGCAGCCTCTTGTCAAACCTGATCATCATCCTCCTGTAACAACGATGATGTGAAGACTCCATGAATGGTACATGGAAAGATGCTGCCAATCTGGGAAGCATACTTTGACGATGAGAATTAAAGAGGAGCATGAGTGCATGACCTTGTTGGAGTGGATATTTTGAATATTGAATTTGACGAGTTGTTCCAGTTATACAATCAAAAGGCCCTCGACAAAACACTCATGACTTGCTACTATCTGTAAGTACTACTTTTGTAATAATTAAGTCTCTATATATAGCTCAGCTCTTTCATTTGCATGTATATATAATTATCCTCACTATATTATGCAGGTTGAAGATCATCAAATGCAGAAAAGCAGATATCTATGACATTGGGTTCATTAACCCAAATGTCATACATGAATGGATGGTCAAACACAATGTCTCTGAAACCGAGGACAACTTGCTACAATTGTTGCTTAAAATCAAAACAAAGAGAAAATACTCTTTCCTTACAACTTCAAGTGAGTGTTAATGTCTTGTGCATATTCGGTTTCCCTTACTCGAGGTTAATTGTAGTAATGTAATTGATGAGTTATGCATGCATGTGCAGATTCCACTTTATTTTGCTAAAGATTAAGCTTGAAGCTGGAATAGCGACTGTCTTGGACTCAAGAAGAAAAGATCCCTAGGAGTATGCGGACATGACTGATATGCTCTAGAAGTAAGTTCAATCGATCATTATCACACCACATCGGCAACTTTGTTCATTTCCTAGATATCAAGTAATTATTCTCTTTGTCTGGCAGGGTTTGGAAAGGGTTCACCATAATTACGCCGGGACTGCCGACGGAGCTGCAATTTAAACACCCAAAAGTAAGTACTACTAGCTAGTTCCGCACATCTCCCGTTGATTCTAGATAGTTTCATCAATACCATTTAGCATGCTTGATTATCAGTTTGATTGAACTCTATTCCTCGTAAAGTGCTTGTGGCAGGAAGCCAGGAATAATTTTTGTGGATACTACGTTTGTGAGTTCATCTACAACTCGACGACCTCTAAGCGGGGCTACTCTGAAAAACAATATGAGGTACGTAAAAAAAAGAATTCACAATTTTATTTTATTACCATCATTTGTGTTGAGTTTCATTCATATATATGTATTGACCCACTTCTTTAAATTAGATGTGGCAGATGCGGGATGAACTCCTACGACATGATCGCATACGAGCTATTCAAGATTGGCGGGATTCTTTCTTGACCACGTCATACATAAAGCCGGAGAATACCATGTGGAAGTTGAAATAGACCTTAGATGTTAGGGTTTGTAAGAGATCTTATATTGTATACATGTAGCTAGTAGCGTCGGATAGATATACGAAAACTTGTTGTTCGACCAATCTCTCAGAGAAAGAGAGGTCACTTCTCTCTATATATGTTCATGACGATCTTGTGTACTTAGTGGTTCCTTCATTTGCTTACTAGCTAGCGTGTCGAGTTCTCTCTATACGTATAGTAGCTAGCTAGCATCGACCAAGCACGGAGATAAGAGAGGTCACTTCTCTCTATTAGCTAACTAACACAATATATGAAACCCCTAAATTAACCCTCCAAAACTCCCTATACCCCCCCCCTTCAAAAAAACCCCAGCTCCTTCCATATGCTGACGCATGGATGCCTTTTGGTCCTGGTTGGTATTACCAACCGGAACTAAAGATCCTCCTGCCTGGGCGCCCCGCAGCGGCCACGTGGAGCCCTTTCTGTCCCGGTTCATAAGCGAACCGGGACTAAAGGTTTTGGGCTTTAGTCCTGACCCTTTAGTTCCAGTTCTAGAACCAGGGCTAATGGGCCTCTGGAACCGGGACAAATGACCCATTTTCTACTAGTGTACATTCTTCCTTGCATATGCATGATAAACAATGCCCCAAAAAAAGAACTATAAAGCAAATTAAGCAACATATGGACGTATTGCTTGTCGTGTTTCTAGGACTTCATAGAAAAATGTGGGTCGAGAACAAGACGGCTAGTGATGGAGGAGTTTTTTTCGAAAAGGAGGATTACCCTTGACTTCTGTGTCAAGCGATGCACACAGCCATTTATTAGAATGAACCAAGTATCAAAGTGCGAATAAAATCTCCGGTAAAATAAAAAAGAAAAAGTACAAGATGAAAAACCACAACTTGCAAAAATAGGACACCATGCCTACACATATATCCTATTATTGGACCGCATGGGATGGAGGTGGCTACGAGGCTACCGGCAGAGAAAAGGGCATGTTAAGATACTCAACGTCCTTGGGATGATCCTAAGAAAGAAACACAACATTGTTAGTTTTGGCTAGCATGTTAAATCAAGTGAAAGAAGGCTAGGTTAGATAACCGAGATGTGTCTTTGGTAGTGCTTAGCCTCCAATAGAATTTTGAAGGCATCTCGATCCCACTGTGCATTGCTAAGATCCTGTAAGGTTGGACACGTGGATCCATCTCACCCTTCACTTCTTAAGATGGTTGTACACCTGTGTTGAGGTCAGCTATGTGCCACAAAAACCAAACATCATCTTTGCAACAGTGTTTAGGCGCACCTTCTTGAATCCCTTATCAAATCACACATCTAGTTGAGAATGAAGGTGGACAAGAAAGAAGTCCATTTCGTTGTATTCCCCTCATGCAACCCCTCATCTATGCCTTGCCAGCGGCCACCTTAGTAGCTACCGCAAGCATCACCACCACTAAAGAACACACATGATGCACCTCAAACACCTCTGCGGACCCAGTCAAAGGTGGCCGGGAGTCCTCAAGATAGAAGGAAAATGTTTGGGTGTCTGACAGAACAAGGGTCGTACTAAAGTCTCAATGGTCATTGCCTATAATGATTAGCATAAGGACTAGCTGAACAAGAACATGCATCTATCATACTAGCATGGACTCATCATTAAGCAGACACTACCACATACCATACTAGCATGGAAAACTTGTAATGCTAGCACATAAGCATCGATCTACAACAACACCATGAACACCATCACCTCTGACAAGAAAACTTACCATACTACCACGTCTACCATACTAGAATCGAACGGTATGTAAAACAAGCAATACTAGCACATAGGCGTCAATCTACCACAACACCCTGAACACCATCACCGTCTGACAAGAAAAATCTACCATACTAGAATCAGACGGAATGGAAAACAAGCAATACTAGCACATAAGCATTGGTCTACCACAACACCATGAACATCATCACGGTCAACAAGCAAAACCTACCATAGCACCAAAATGACACGACTAGCATCTCATCTACCACATTCTCACACAATATCATCAGGCAATCCTCGCATAACCTACCATACCACCTGCTCACATCTCTAAGCTATAACAAGTAGGGAGTGATATTACTTTCAACCATGGAAGGAGCGGTGAGGAGGCAAGGAACAACTCGGGGAAGAGGATGTAGAAGGATCGCCCCTACCGACCAACGACGACCGGAGAAGATGGCGCCGCTTACCTGCTCGTCAGTGAAGAAGCTTCCCGGGACAGAGAACTTCAGGGGGAGTGGGTGGTGGCAGGGGTTGGGGCGGTGAGCCCGGGGGGATAAATAGGCAGGCAATCGGTCGGAGGTGACAAAATTACTCCTGCTGACTTCTCGGGGACGCGTTCGAGCTCGCACCATCTCCCCGCTTGCACTAGCTCGGCACCGCGTCCCCCACCCTACACGAGACGAGCCTGGTTCCCTAGAAGTTGTCGATTAGTGGTGCTTTGAGGTTCATGCTGGCCAAGATTTTGATGCAGCCAAGCTAGTCAACCGAGTCAATTTGGTCCCACACAGCCTGCATGGGGATGTGAGCTACCAAACACATCCTAGATGGGAGCTCCTATTTATCGCTCTATGCAGCAAATTGGCGGGCAAATACATAGGCCCCACCCTCGACTCGGCCGACCCTTGTAGCAACAATAGTGACCAATGTTTTCGCAAAAATAATAATAGGGACCAATGAACCGACTACTGTAGTGGCCCGGGTTATTGTACCAACAATTTTTCTAGTATTTTTTTCCTTTGGTTCTCTAAAAACAATCATTGAGACAGTTATTTTAAAAAGGTTGAACATATTTTGGATTTTTTATAAAAAATTGTGAGCATTATTGGAAAAGTTTATGTTTTTTCGAAAATGTGAACATTTTTCAAAATGTTTTTGTTTTTTTAATAACACAAACAATTTTAGAAAACATGGTTTTTAAACAGGAACATTTTTGAAAAAGAGAAATATTTTTTGAAAATTGTGAACAAATATTTAAAATTTATAGAACTACAGAAAACACAAATATTTTCTAAAATTTTCTTTTTGTCAAACATTTATTTTTAAAACGTTGAATTTGTTTAAAATTTCACACAATTTTTTGAAATTAAGAATGAAAATCCAAACGTTTTTAAAAATTCTACTATTTTTTTAAAAAAATTGAAGAACTTCTGGAAACCAAATCTTTCTGAAATTACACACATTTGTTTTAAAATATGAACATTTTTTCGGAGACAGAATATCTTTTGAAAATTCTAAAAAAATTGAAAATGGATAAAAATGAAAACCCATAAAGACAATAACATGAAAAGAGAAAATGAGAAAAGAGTGAACGAGAACCTTCTAGAAGATTCTAAAACCGGATCCATGTAGGCTACATGATGACTCCTGATTGAGCCAGCCCGTGTACCCTTGTTCACTCACTTTGCCTGTGCGATTGGTCGGCAATTTGCCGCAACGAGCAGGAAATAGGGATTGCCATCCCAGATGACTCCATGGACACGCGTCAGCCCGGGCGTGGCTATAGGGAAAACCCTATGCGCCGTTCTCTACGTCATAATGTCGATGGTTCGCACAGGGTTGCGACATTGAACGAGGCAGTGGGCCAGCCCAATTGTTGGCGAGTTATCTTTCTCTGTAGAGTATTTCTACCGGTTTTGGGAACCTTCTAGAAGGTTCTTGAACCTGGGTTTTTTTTCTGTTTTTCTATTTCTGGTGTTTTCCAGGTTTTATTTTTTCCTTTTTTCCTTTTTCTTTCTTTTTTTCATTTCTCCTGTTTCTTTTTTTTTCCTTTTTTCGTTTTCATGTTTATTTTGTTCACAAATTTCAAAAATTGTTCTTTTATCCTAAAGTTTTTCACATTTTCTGAAAAATGTTTAGGAATTTCAAAAAGTGTACTCTTTTTTAAAATTTGTTTACATTTTCCAAAAAAGTTCAGGAAATTCAAAAAACGTTCTTGTTTTCAAAATTTTGTTCACAATTTCAGAAAATGTTGGCATTCTCAAAATTTTGTTCACGATTTCAAATATGTTCACGTTGTAAAAATGTTCTCATTTAGAAAAATTGTTCAAATTTTTTAAAAAATGTTCATCTTTTCATTATTTTTCAGGAGTTTCCAAAAAAAATCCTGTTTCAAAAATTGTTCATAAATTTTAAAAAATGTTTAGCTTGTGTTAAAATTGTTTCAAATTTGAAAAATATTCAAATTAAAAAATTGTACGTGAGTGAAAATTTTGACCATAAATTCAGGAAATTTTCAATTTTTTTAGAAAATGTTCATGTTTCAAAAAATGTCCTTGTTTTAAAACAATTGTTCACAAATATCAAAAAATGTGTGTGTTTTCATTTTTTTTAGGAGTTTCGAAATTGTTCAATTTCAATTTTCTTCACAGATTTCAAAAAATGTTCGGGGGGTTCTATACATGTTCCCGTTTCCAAAAATTGTTCGCAAATTAAAAAAATGTGCATGTTTTCATTTTTTTAGGAGTTTTGAAATTTTTCAGTTTCAAATTTTTGTTCACAATATTAAAAAAATGTTCTTATTTTCACATTTTTCTAAATATGTTCGCATTTTTCAAGTTACGTCTTGGAATTTCCAAATATGTTCCCAATTCAAAAAAAAATTCCTGATTTCCAGAATATTTCAGTTTTAAACTTTTGTTCGCAAATTAGCAATTTGTTTGTGTTTCTGTGATCCCTTCGTTTTTTTCAATATAAAAGTGCCTTTGAAATTTAAGATATAATTTTGATCTGCGCTGTGTGTTGTTTCTTTAAGAATGTCGCTGCTATATAATCTGTAACGTGTGGTAGGGATGTCTCAAAAAAAAAGTAACGAGTGGTAGGTCAACTGGTAGTACCACCTCGGTTATACCATATACCATAAGGTCGTGGTTTCGAATTCCTGCAACGGCGTTGTTTTTTTGGCTACAGCGCGCTTTCGTCCCCTGTATTCATGGGCTGGCCCATTTGGACACCCGTCTGTGCGAAACGGCGTCTGTTTGCCACAGCAAGCGGCGAATAGGAACTCCCTGGCTATAGCTCGCTTTTAGCGAGTTGGAAGGACGGATTGCCTACAGTGCTTCTGTATATGGGCCAGGCAGCCCATTGCGCTAGGGAGTCCATGACTCTCCTCCCTCCCACGGGCAAATCACATGTACATGCCTAAAAAAGAATGTACGTGTTATTATTCCTCTCTTTCAATTTTTTTTGTTTTCTATATTATTACAAAATATAAATACAAATATTCCAAAAATTTAATTATGTTCATTGTGAATTTGAAAAAACATAGACGATTTTTTTGTAACAGTTACTGTAAAGAAATATTCACAACATTTAAAAAGTGTTCATGACATTTAAAATATCTTCATGCGTTTGAAAAACTGTACGTGATATTTTTATTTTATTTTCAAAATGTTATACAATGTAAAAAATGATTGTGTAATTCAATTTTTTTTGCGTAATTGTAAAATACTATGTTTTAGGTGTATATGAAGAACTTACAATGTTTATGGAAAAATAGACATCAAAGCATGTATTTGAAAGAAAATGGTAGTCATGTATTTGAAAAATGCTGTACACGTATTTGAACTAACATACTACATAGTACGTACCCTATAGATGATTAGGCAATGAATGGCAAAGAAAAGCGAGAACAATAATGTGTTCACATTTTTTTCATGATTATTTCAGTAGACTAATAATCTCTTAAAACTATCTAATTTTTTTCCTTACCATGCCAATAATCATCTAGTGTGCTTCAGTTTTTCAAAAAAAGAACATCTACTGTGCTTCAACTTGGGTTTCTTCCTAAACACTATAGTGGCTAATCTAAGTAATGACATGTATAGAGATCAAAAGTAGTGCAAATATTGAAACAAACTTCTACATGTAAACAATAATCACTTTTAAAAAGCTGTTGCTTTAGAATGTATATACCATTGTTCTTTGCTTCAGCATTACACATGACCAGAGACAACCAGTGCCATGGGGTAACAGCACCAAGGCTTACACAGACCATGTACTGCTACTGCACACACACAGACACAACCTTTACGTCGCCGGATCAAAGAAGTGACCAGAGACAGTGCACCAGTGCAGCAGTAACAGTCAGCAAAGCAAGTCATCCTGTAGAGACCATCACTGTCCCCTGCCTGACTTGACACCATCTCGCTTCGCTTGCTTAGAGACTCAGAGTCAGCCTGTAGGTACCCACATCCTGCCACATGTGTCCACCAGTTCAACAAACATCCTAGTACTACAGTACTACAAAATTTGAAAACAACAACTTTTTTAAATTTAGTGTTTGAATGTCTTCCCTATTATCAGCATACATGTTACTCAGAATTTAGTTTACTATAAATGCTAGGCCAAACCAGAGTCGAAAGTCACCTACAGGAAACAAAATTTGCACCGCAGGCAACAGTTAGCTAGTTGATAAAAAAAATGAACAGTAATGCATAAGAACAAGTTACAGCCACGACAAGATTTTTGCTCTGTGTAACACTAGGCAAATTGAAGATGAGGTCCTGAAACAAGTAATCAACGGATCCTGATACAAGATATTAGAGACTTGTTGACTGCAACAAGTAAATGAACAAATCCTGGAACAAGTGATCGTACAACTGAAAGGCGTTATCAAGATTCAGCATTTGGTTCGAATGATTCTTTGATGAGCAAGAATCTGAATGAGCACGTAGCATAATGACACAAATACAGCTAAGTGAAAGGCATTGTTTCATTTCAACTCGGACATGACAAATATTGCATACCTCAACCTCCTTAAGGAATTCGAAAGTATGCGTCAATTACCTCATTTTAAATTGTAAGATCTTGCATTGACATAAAACAGAAGAAACAGGGCTGAAGATGCAGACATACAAATACTCTTTCTTAAAATGCTAGCTGTAAATTGTTGAACAACTGCCAGTAGAAAACTATGCAAAAGCCTCAAGTAGTCCAGTCATATATTCTGAATTTAGAATTTCGCCATAGGCGCTAGCTTTCGCCAAGCAGGTGCCTCCTTTTTCTGCAATGTCCAGAGCTTCAGATATTATAACCGCACATAAATACTCGAAGTACGTACAACAGAATTGATGATTCAGGCCAAAACAGCATTAGAAATGTACTGCTAACAGTATGTCACACAAATATCTTAACTTAGAAATGGCGAAACACCAAGTCGATACCTATACAGATCACATCATACAATTCCTATCGAAGAATGTATGCTCAGAAGTTTGTATCATACATTCCTACTTATTCGTTATCTTCTGTTTCTTGCCATGCTAAGAAAATAGATATTTCTGACAGTAATTAGAGAACATTAAATATATCAGTCCATTCTTAAAGATGAACAAGAACAATAGAGTACCCAGAGTATCCAGCGCTACCATGCAGCCATCTACCGAGTAGTTCATACTGGTCTAAAGACAAATGTTCACACTCGCTGCCGTTGGTAGCCTGACTGCATGACCATGAGAATATCCGTGTCTCTCAGCAAGTGAAGCGAGATGGTCAGACAAATGTTTTGTTCACACACAGGCTTGGTGCACGGTCATGAGAATATCCAATCATATGAGGCGTGCCGGTGACGTCAGGTCTCAGGCACAGAACTGACTGACAGAAATATGTAACCAAACACTGACATAGTAAACTTAATCCAGCTAAAAAGAAATCTGCAAGTAATCCAATCTTAAGAAGAGCAACCAGATGAAATAACACATTAAGCTTCAACAAAAAAGCTCAAATCACAAAGCATCAACTAGACGAGGATGATAACACCAAGCGAAACATCAACTTGACGCTAATAATTCAGTTTGACAAGTAATGACCACTGACCACGATAGGTTTTCTTCTTCTCCCAAACATAACCACTGACCCAAGGTGTTCGCCGACAGGTCAAAATGATGCACTTCTTACCATCCCACTGCTTGTTTTTCTCCAAAATATTAGCATGTCATGTCAAATCCTGCAAAGGAACAACAGAACGAACAGTTCAGTATATGAGACTCTGGATCATACCCAAAAAAAGCACTCCGTAACAGAATGTGGCAAGAAAGAAACAACATCAGTAGCGACACTGGCTCACAGGCAAAAAAAAAATCACCATAATTTGCCAAAAACAACAGAATCAATTTCGGCACTGAAACTATCCCAGGCAAAAAAAAAAACACTTGTAAAATGTGCAAGAAACAAAAGAAGCAACAATAATAAATTTGTATGTACAGTGCAGTGTGAGTTGGAAAGATTGGATTTTGTATAGAATGCATTTCAATATTCACATTCAGAATTCCCCAGGAGAGACAGTTAGCCGCTCATGGAAAGACATAAATCTGCTTGATCAGGCATTACAGAATTATGCACTGAAATTCAGCTACTTATATAATTTTTATTTTGGATAAGAATCACAAGGTTGGATTTGAAGATAGAAAATGGTAGTCAGACAAACCTGAGGTGATAGCTGAGGAGCTTCATTCAACTGGGTCCCAGTGGCTCCATGTCAGCAAGGAACTCATGCTCTGGGAGATTCTTCGCTGGCTAAGTCACAATCTAGCTGGTGAGTTCCATGCTGTGGCGGGATGGATATGCAAATTCAGTTAAATCTAAAAATGAGGAAAACTGGCGCGATTACTATGCTGAGAAACTAGACGCTTTTGTCCTGCCCATACACTTGTGTGGATGACCTGCAGATTATAAACCATTTTAATTCAAGTCAGTCTTCCAAATTGTGATGCTTCGCAGTTATGCCATAATTGCAAGAAAACTAGAGCTAAAAGCAAAAGAAAGGGAACAAACCTTCAGAAATAGTTGGTTGACCAGTTCTTGGATTGAAAATAAAGATGGCACCATTGATTGGTTTGGTCGTCAGGTTACCCTCGAAGGTTTTGTGAATGGTATCTCGGTAGACATTTATGTCATCCACAAGCCGTATGATTTGATTGCTGAATATCTCTCCGTAGTTCTGTGAATACACATATGGCTCGGTGGGTTCAGATGAATACAACTGAAGACCCTTTCTTATTCTCTCCCTCAGCACATACAGAGCAGGATTTGACTGTCAAAAGAGAAAATAAACAAGCATGTCATTTATTAAATAAGATTTTTTTTACTACAACAGAGATATTGCCATAATGCTAGATTTGCTACAGTTAGCATGGTTATTACCTTCATGATTTTGTTCATTGCTTGCTGGAGGAGGGGCTTTGACCCGGGGCCAAGGAACCAGTTAATATTCTAGCTGAACCTGGAAAGTGGAAACCAACATATACGTGTGCACGATTAATGCATGGTTGGCGACCACCAGAGGGTAAATCTTCTGCTGGGGATTTGATTAAGCCCAGAACGCTGTGCCTTTGTCAGCTTTTGGTACTTGATTGATTCCTCAAAACCTGAAACCTTCTCCCAAAACAAACCCTCCCAAATAGGGAAATACAGTAGTATGTTCCCTTAAATAAGGTATGTTCCAGGATACCTTCCACACCACCCAGTGCTTGGATGACGTCAGTTCTGTAGTTGTTCAGACTCCATAGCTTTCCATCATGTCACACTAGAATGGGTTCTGTTTCAGCACTTCATACTGCTTAAGGTCATGGGCCAAAGTGTGGCGGTCTTTCTGGAATAGTGTTGATACGGGGTATGTCTCTATCCCATGAATCTTCAAAGCATGCATACTCAGCCCAAATTGTTCCAAGATTAATTAAAGATCTATTTATGCACCAATGCAATAATCATCATGCTCACCTACTAAACCTAAAATCTCATAATCCACCGAACATCTTTGACTACCTCCTCAAAAGTCATATCAACTAAAATTCACCTGAAATCTCATAATCTAACCTGAAATTTGGGTCAAAATCACAATCACCTAACTAAATCCAAATTGTCCAAGACTAATTGAAAGATCTATTTATCCACTAATATAATAATCATCATCCTCGCCTACTAGACTTAAAATTTAATAATCCACTAAACATCTTTGACTATCTTCTGAAGATCACAATCACCAAATTAAATCCACCTAAAATCTCATAATTCTCCATGAAATTTGGTCCAAGATCACAATCTCACAAACTAAATCCAAATTGTTCAAAGATTAATTCAAGATATTTTTATCCACCAATGTAATACTCATCATGCTCACCTATTAGACCTAATATCTCATAATCCACAGAACAAGTTTGACTATCTTCCCGAGACCCCAATCTAAAATCCAACTAAAATCTCGTAATCCACCATGAAATTTGGTTCAAAATCACAAATTCACAATCGCCTAACTAAATCCAAATTGTTTCAAGATTAATTAATTATATTGTTATTCACAAATATAATAATCACCATGCTCACCTACTATACCTAAAATCTCAAAATCCACCGAACATCTTTGACTATCTTCTCAAGATCACATCTACATTACCAACAAACTATCTCATTTTCCAATCCTAACTCCTCAAAACAACTTAAGTATGACACCACCCAACTAAGTGTGTGTTGCGGGCTTAAGAATGTAACATGATTGACTCATACAATCACTATTTCATGATGGGCTTTATTTCAGGCAATAGTTGTTTGTGCTTAAGCGGTGCTCTTGCAATTCCGTAAGTTAAGCACATTGATATAAGTCTATCCTATCACAACCTTGATAGCTAGGATGGGTTTTCTTGGGCTAGGTTTGGTTTAGAGAAAGGCTTAAGCTTGAGTGAGGAGAAACTCTGACTAAGTTGCACTTGGTACAGTTAAAGATGCCGGCCTTTGCATCTTGAATGTATTTTAGTGTTGGCGTATACAATTTGAACAATCGGACAAAGCTTTCCTTAAGAACGATGCTAGTATATTGTCCACTTGATGGTATATGCTCCCCCGTGATCGATATTTTAAAAGTTGGGTCCAAAATTTTGATCTATATTATCTTAAGTGATGTGATACAAAACACTGGGTGAGGTTGCTTAGAAAGATCGCTCAGCGGCAGTCTTCACTTCAAGTTGCTTGCTCTTCGATGAGATTGCTTCACTGAACCGAGGCACTCGATGGCATAACTTCTGACATATAGCTTTAGCAAGGACAAGAATTGAGATTTCGCAGTAAGTTGGTTAGGGGTGGGGGTCGATGTGTGGTTTTCTTTGCAGAGACCCCGTTTGATGGATGACTTTATTTTAAAAGCTTCTTGGAATCTCTTACAGGTTTGGAGGTCAACTTTGTACCTTTATCTGCAACAACCTTCTTGGGAACTTTGTGGAGACTTCAAATCTGGAAGAGGTACTTATCTGCTAGTTGGCTTGCAAATGTTTTTGGTGTTAAGTAATGGGTTGAGGATGACAAGCTTAGGTAATGGTCAATTATGACCCTGATAGAGTTATGGCCTTAATTTGACGTTGGTAAGGGTGCAAGTGGGATAGTACTGCTAGCTAAGCTGCTAGTCCACCCAGTGTCCAAGAAAGCGGTAAGCGTAAGCGGAGCGGAAGGCCACAACTTAGAGCAATGGCCGCTTAAGCGCAGCTTAACCGGGATTAAGCGTTTTTTTAATTGGCCAGAATTTGGCTGTTTTTGAATAATATGCACAAAACAGGAAATATAGCACATAGGTAATTGAAAATCTGAAATAGCATATAAGGTTGAGGTTCAGTGGTTCACACACCACAACAAATAGCCAAATAACACATAAGAATACAGTTCAGTGGTTCACACAGCAAGCATAAATTCATAATATTGTCTTAGCATAAGATAAATGGCAGCTGCAGCAACCAAGCAGCAGCAGCAGCCCCAGCCCAGCCCAAGCAGTAGTTCAGATCCAGTCCGGGGACGAGGAGGAAGAATGCGTGGGGCTGAGTTGGATGCAGAACAGGAGCAGCCGCCACTGGAGCTCTCGCTCCCCTTCAAACCCAGTAAACCCTAGCCAAACATGCCAGTATTGAGCCAGGCTTTTATAACCCCCTTTTACCTCTAGCCCGTGGCCGCTTCCTCGCTTTTTTAACGCTTAAGCGCGCTCAGCACTAAAGCGGCCGCTAAATCCCGCTTTTTTCACTTAACGCTAAAACTACCGCCTAGGGCAGAAGCGAAGCGTTTAGCTGTCGCTTAGCGCTTAAGCGCGCTTTAGCGGCGCCTAAAAACGCTTTCTTGAACATTGAGTCCACCCCGCAAAAAATCTAGCTAATTCTCCCACAGGCAACAACTTTGTGCATGCGGGTTCACGCGAGTGTGACCGCGCTGCCCGACGGGCTGTCGCATATTCCGCAAAGATGCAAAACCTACTCCTTGTTCAAGAAAAAACTCATGCAGCCATGCTTCACACTTAGCTTCAGATATCTTTTGAGACTACAAGAGCGCCACACGATGCGCTGGGGTCTTTGGTTCATCGATGACGGCGTGCCGCTCAACCCGCATGCCGCGACATAAGTTGAGGTTCCTGAACCTTCGTCCACGCTGTCATTTGGTTGACGGTCTTCGCGATAGTGGCATTGATCGACCGGAACATCTGGAGCAGAGCAAACCTGGATTGCAGCTGAGCGAACCTCAAATGTTAGGAGCTGCATGCGTTAGTTCAGTTGCGTCTGAAGTCAGTCCACCAAATTACATGAACTGGTTGCATGCGGTGTATGCGGGATGGCACATTAACCCGCAATAACTAGCGTGGGATTATGCAAACCACCGAATCAACCCGCATAAACCAGGAGATCCCACTTAAGCAAGTGCGGGCTAGCTGCAACCCGCCGCGCTTGCATCCTGAGACGTTGGTAACAAAAGGGCGGCTATATCTAACTCCATTCCATTCCATCATCAACTTCTTGAGGTCCTGGTATAACTTGGTACTCCTTAGGTGGATGGAATAAAGGGGTGTCCCGAGCTGCTTGTAGATTCCACTTCTTCAAACCTTCTTGCTTAGGTATGCAGATGCGACCTCCAAACCAAAGAACACATTGCTTGTCTTCTGAGAATGCAAGGCTTTCCCATGCTTGATCATTTAGTTGATCTCTCATATACTTCTTGATTCATCCTAAGAGTGGGTCTAATCTCGAAGTTAGCGAGATAGACACTATTGACTAGCTCTACACCAAACTTCTTGAAGCCTTCATGTAGCACTAATTGCTTCACTTGGTCAAGGCAGAACAGGGACACGACTTCCTGCTAAGGGTATCCACTATGACATTGGCCTTATCAGGGTGGTAATGGATATCAACGTCATAGTGGTTGATCAAGTCTACACCAAACTTCTCGAAGCCTTCATGTAGCACTAGTTGCTCTGCTTGATCAAGGCAGAACAGGGACACGACTTCCTGCTGAGGGTATCCACTGCGACATTGGCCTTATCAGGACGGTAATGGATATCAACATCATAGTGGTTGATCAAATCTACCCATCTAGAAGAAGACATACTTAAAGCATGCACTACTACCGCTATTTCCAAATCATGGGTAGGGCAATTCTATTCATGAGGACGTAGTTGCCTTGAAGGCTATGAAGATTCCTTCTTGCATCAAGACGGAAAGAAGTCCATGATTAGATGCATCACAATAACTTCAAAACTCGTATAAATATCTAGGGTGGCTATGGACGGATCAGTGGTTAACCTCTTCTTAAACTTTCAAAAGCTCACTTCACACTTGGGCCTTCATTCAAACTTCTTATCTTTGTTCAAGAGTTAAGTCATCGGTGATGCTTGAAAGTCTTCACAAATTTGCGATAATAATTCTTGACTCCGATGGAACTTCCGACTTCCATTTGTTTGGCCTTCCAGTTGGTTACGGATTCTAATCCTTGATGGCTCTATTGACAAACCTTCTATGGAGAAAACATGTCCTTGGAACCCTACTTCTTTTCGCCAAATTTCATACTTCTTGAACTTGGCATATAACTGGGTTTCTTGAAGTTATCCAAAATCATTCTCAGGTGTTTCTTATGATCTTCCTCGGAGGGAGAATAGACAAAGAGGTCATCAATGATGATAACGACAAACTTGTCCAAGAACTCATAAACATGGTCATGATATTCATCAAATAGGTGGAGTATAAGGGTTAGTCCAAGGGCCATATCCTTACTTCATATCCAGCTCTGTTGTCACGGCTCAACAAAGTCATGGCTTGGTGAGACTAAAGGTTGCCATAAAACACTTAAACACCATTTCTCTAATACCAACTGTTATGAGGCTCACATGGACCAACTCCCACAAGGTTATCATATACCATCAAAATTGCCATCTCTTCGAATTAATCCAAACCATCCTCCCATGATGATCTTGTACTCGTAACATTCTTGGGGAGGGACACCAAAATCACCTAAGTCTAACAACTCTGATCCACATGTATCGTATTCATGATCATATCCATATGGGGCACATGCAAGCTACTAAGCTTAGATCAAAACATCACAAATCCAAGTGCCAAAGTTATCTCCATCCTAGAATCCATATGGGGCACCGCAATGTCTAACCCACAGGATGTGTGCACGACGCTACCTGTCACCGGGGCCAAGGGCCCCCAACAAGGGAATGTAGGATGCGACATCAAGTCCGTGACGACGTAACCCGCATACAAGGGAAGGACGCCAAGCAAGATCGACGAGGAACAAAAATTGCATGACTTCGACACCCACTTCTAGTTTCATCGTCTGGTGCCTCTTCGTCTGATTCTTCCAGTTTGTCGGCCATTCGACCTCCAAATTCTCATGTTCATGTTCTTAGGAACTTCCCTCCCAGTCGATAGTCGAGGCACTCTTAGCACTTCGTCTTTTCATGTTCCTAGTTTTGCTCATGTTCCTCGACCCATGCAACTCATTTCAGGTGGTTAGTTTGTCGACTCTAGTTGTATGGTCATTCTTGACTATATCTCTTGTTTTGATTAGGATCCTCACACGGATGTTTTACTTGTTGTGGGCCCTCGGCGCTATAACTACCAGGCCCTCTATGAGCTTGACTGGCTTCACCTTCCCTTTGATGACACTGTCGCCAGTCTCTCTGCCTCTCCTCGTCTATCGACTCTTTGTGGCATCATCGTCTTGGTCACTCATGTGACTCTTGTCTATCATCCTTAGTTCGATGTCACCTTCTTGCATATGTCTCTAGAGGTGTGTCTTTAGACTATCAGGTTTGTCGGCTTTGCAAACAGGTTCATTTACCTTTCCTTAAAATTAAACCAAACCATCATCCCATGATGATCTTGTACTCATAACATTCTTGGGGAGGGACACCAAAATCACCTATGTCTAACAACTCTGATCCACATGTATCTATTCATGATTATATCCATATCGGGCACATGCAAGCTACTATGCTTAGATCAAAACATCACAAATCCGAGTGCCAAAATAATCTCCATCCTAGAATCCAAGTAGCTATATCATTTGACCTAAAGGAAACACGAGTTGTGCTACTCCAAGATCCTTGTTCCCTTACTACTAATCCAATGCTCCAATAATCCACAATTTCCATAATCATGATTGATGTTGCTAAGTCTCATCTACCCTAAAGGAAACAAAAGTTGTGTTATTTCAAACTCCTTGCTTCCTTACTAGTAATCCAATCCCAGATGCTCCAATAATCCACCAATTATCATAATCATGATTGATGCTGCAAACTCTCATCTAACCTATATAAATCTGATATATATCCAAGGTTTATCATACTACACCATAAAGTTCTCAAACTTCATTAATCTCCAAAAGTGTGAATTTAACACAAAGCAATCCACCAACATCATAACCATGATTTAAATAAACCCCAAATTCATTGTTATCTAAATCCAATATAAACCACAAAGTTCTATTGACGGACTATGGATCCTTATATGTACTATTGAAGTTATTTATCCATCGTGAAATTTGGTTCAAGATCACAATCACCTAACTAAATCCAAATTGTTCCCAGATTAATTAAAGATCAATTTATCCACCAATATAATAACCACCATGCTCAACTAGTCCTAAAATCTCATAATCCACCAAAATTCTTTGACTATCTCCTGAATATCACTTCTACATCACCACCAGACTCCAATCATAACTCCTCAAAACAACTTCCGTATGGCACCACCCAACTTGGCGCATGTTGGGGCTTAAGGATGTAAAATGATTAACTCACACAATCTCATGTTGGGCTTTATTCTTGGTAAAAGTTGTTGGTGCTTAAGCGGTGCTCTTACAATTCCGTAAGTTAAGCACATCGATATAAGTCCATGCTATGAGAACTTTTAAAGCTAGGTTGGGTGTCTTGGACTAGATTTGGTTCGGAGAAAGGCTTAAGCTTGAGAGAGCAAAAACTCTAAATAAGTTGCACTTGGTACAGTTGAAGGCCTAGACTAGGGTGCAACACGACTTCTATCTCTCCAAACTCATCCACACAACAAAATAGCTTTGGCACCTCACTCCGCAACGACCATGTCATGCCATCCCGAGTAGTAGATCCACGTGTAGACATCGAATATGCCCAAGACCATCCACCATCGCGGCTGACGCACGAGCATAGGGTGGATGATGCCTTTCTCCTCCAAGTGCCCTCTTCTCACTTCCCCTATCATCATCCCCTCACCGCTCAACTCTAGGCTTAAAATCTGACGATGGTAACAGTTCACTCCTGACAACAGTTTCACCACTTCGCCCACACCCCTCGTGCACTCTCTGCTCCATGCCAGTCCGGTTGGGCATCCTTTACTTGGCTACGGGTTGCTTTGTGTGCTGCCTCGATCCCACAACCCGTCTTCCCCGGCTAGGCGCCGCCATAGCCGAACGCTCGAGCACCACCTATCGGCGGAGCAGGAGCAGGGGCAGTTGGCATCGCAATGTCTAACCCACAGGATTTGTGCACGACGCTACCTATCGCCGGGGCCAAGGGCCCTCAACAAGGGAACGTAGGATGCGACATCAAGTCCATGACACATAAACCGCATACAAGGGAAGGATGTCAAGCAAGATCGACGAGGAACAAAAATTGCACGACTTCGACACCCACTTCTAGTTTCATCGTCTGGTGCTTCTTCGTCTGATTCTTCCAGTTTGTCGGCCATTCGACCTCCAGATTCTCATGTTCATGTTCTTAGCAACTTCCCTCCCAGTCGATAGTCAAGGCACTCTTAGCACTTCGTGTTTTCATATTCCTAATTTTGCTCATGTTCCTCGACCCATGCAACTCATTTCAGGTGGTTAGTTTGTCGACTCTAGTTGTATGGTCATTCTTGACTTTAAATCTTGTTTTGATTTGGATCCTCACACGGATGCTTTACTTGTTGTGGGCCCTCGACGCTATAACAAAACCAGGCCCTCTATGAGCTTGACTGGCTTCACCTTCCCTCTGATGACACTGTCGCCAGTCTCTCCGCCTCTCCTCGTCTACCGACTCTTTGTGGCATCATCGTCTTGGTCACTCATGTGGCTCTCGTCTGTCATCCATAGTTCAATGTGGCCTTCTTGCATATGTCTCTAGAGGTGTGTCATTAGACTATCAGGTTTGTCGGCTTTGCTAACAGGTTCAGTTACCTTTCATTCGAATTAATCCAAACCATCCTCCCATGATGATCTTGTACTCATAACATTCTTGGGGAGGGACACCAAAATCACCTATGTCTAACAACTCTGATCCACATGTAGCTATTCATGATTATATCCATATGGGGCACATGCAAGCTACTAAGCTTGGATCAAAACATCACAAATCCGAGTGCCAAAGTTATCTCCATCCTAGAATCCAAGTAGCTATATCATTTAACCTAAAGGAAACACGAGTTGTGCTACTCCAAGATCCTTGTTCCTTTACTACTAATCCAATGCTCCAATAATCCACCATTTCCATAATCATGATTGATGTTGCTAAGTCTTATCTAGCCTAAAGGAAACAAAAGTTGTGTTACTTTAAAATCCTTGTTTCCTTACTACTAATCCAATCCTAGATGCTCCAATAATCCACCAATTATCATAATCATGATTGATGCTGCAAACTCTCATCTAACCTATATAAATCCGATATATATCCAAGGTTTATCATACTACACCCTAAAGTTCTCAAACTTCATTAATCTCCAAAAGTGTGAATTTAACACAAAGCAATCCACCAACATCATAACCATGATTTAAATAAACCCCAAATTCATTGTTATCTAAATCCAATATATACCACAAAGTTCTATTAATGGACTATGGATCCTTATATGTACTATTGAAGTTATTTATCCATCGTGAAATTTGGTTCAAGATCACAATCACCTAACTAAATCCAAATTGTTCCCAGATTAATTAAAGATCAGTTTATCCACCAATAAAATAATCACCATGCTCAACTAGTCCTAAAATCTCATAATCCACCAAAATTCTTTGACTATCTCCTGAATATCACTTCTACATCATCACCAGACTCCAATCATAACTCCTCAAAACAACTTCCGTATGGCACCACCCAACTTGGCGCATGTTGGGGCTTAAGGATGTAAAATGATTAACTCACACAATCTCATGTTGGGCTTTATTCTTGGTAAAAGTTGTTGATGCTTAAGCGGTGCTCTTACAATTCCATAAGTTAAGCACATCGATATAAGTCCATGCTATGAGAACTTTTATAGCTAGGTTGGGTGTCTTGGACTAGATTTGGTTCAGAGAAAGGCTTAAGCTTGAGAGAGCAAAAACTCTAAATAAGTTGCACATGGTACAGTTGAAGGCCTAGACTAGAGTGCAACACGACTTCTATCTCTCCAAACTCATCCACACAACAAAATAGCTTTGGCACCTCACTCCGCAACGACCATGTCATGCCATCACGAGTAGTAGATCCTGTTGGAAATATGCCGTAGAGGCAATAATAAATTAGTTATTATTATATTTCCTTGTTCATGATAATCGTTTATTATCCATGCTATAATTGTATTGATAGGAAACACAGATACATGTGTGGATACATAGACAACACCATGTCCCTAGTAAGCCTCTAGTTGACTAGCTCGTTGATCAATAGATGGTTACGGTTTCCTAACCATGGACATTAAGGTGTCGTTGATAACGGGATCAGATCATTAGGAGAATGATGTGATGGACAAGACCCAATCCTAGGCGGGTTGACCATTGACGGCCGGTTAGCTTCTTGGCGGCAACGTGGAGTCAGAGAGCTGCGCTGGAGAAGAACGCTACTTCTACTTAACTGCTGGTGCAGTTGGCTGACTGATACGTGGGCCCAACATGCCACATGTCAGTTACGCAACTGCACCTGCAGTTAAGTCACTGAAGCTTCTGTTCGGCTCAGCGGGACACAGGTGGGTAGCTTCGGTTAATTAGTTATACCTCCAGCGCACCCCTTTTTAGTTTTTTAGAAAAGGAGGATGACCCCCGGCCTCTGCATCTGGGAGATGCATTCGGCCACAAACACCCCTTTTTAGTTGAAGAATGTATGAAATGTAATTAAATCCGGCATGTTTATATGAAATCCGACCGTGTATGAATGAATTTATTTCGATTAGTTCGAATTCCTGTATCACTGGCATTGGATGAACATGCAAAACAATACGTACTAGCATTATTCCCAGGGTGATCACCTCGTTTGCAGCAGTTTCACATGTACTCCCTCCGGTCCTTTCTATACAAGTTTTGTCTGTAGTCAAAGTATCTCTACTTTGACCAATCTTATACAAAAAAGTATGCACTTTGGCAAAGTGCAAAGTAAAAAGGAACAGAAGGAGTACAAAGAGTTTGAGCAGCTTTTTAGCATTTTTGTACATTGCAATCAAACACACAGGGCTGGCAATTCATAGAGAACATTCAAAACAATCGATGATTATGCATCTCAGCGACTCCTCACATGTTAGAGGCAATATTTACTTCACAAATAAAGAATAAAGAAAAAAATGATCGACGCTGCTGACAGCAAGGGCGTCCCATTCGAAAATATCAAACGCATGTCTTAAAATCAATGAGAAAAATTTGACAAGGTTGTACCATTCCAAAATATCAAATGCCTACGATTGTGGAATGGGTAGGGTTTGCCATCAGTTCGGACATTGACATGGCACCTCGTGCTAAATAAACCAACTGTTCTTTTTTGTGCAGTTCCACCAAAATCAACCAAATTCACGCGTAGCTTGTATGATTTCGCCCTTATATGTTGCAACGGCTTGAACTTATCGGCACCTCCTTTCTTGTGGTGGAAATGAATGATTCAATGTATTCATGAACATTTTGTGCAGTTCCCATTGAAATCAAGCTGATCACCCCTGTTTGAACAAATACAAAAAAAGTGATTAGTATAAAGCAAAATGTACTATGAATTGACAGTTTAAATAGACACCTACATGGTCCATGTAGAGAACACTTTTAGAAAAATGGAACTCACCAGAAAGAATCCTAGAACAACATTGTACTCGCGCATCACATCAAAAAAATGAAGATTTGTCAGTCATTCTAAGCTGAAGTTAGTTTGGTCTTGTGGGGAGTAATGTAACCATCCTTGAACTACTCCTTTTGATGAGAATCCTAGAACAACATTGTACTCGCGCATCACAGCAAAAAAATGGAGATTTGTCAGTCCTTTTGAGCTGAAGTTAGTTTGGCCTTGTGGGGAGTAATGTAACCATCCTTCAACTACTCCTTTTGATGAGAAGATAGACAGGGCTTCTTCATCCTGGCATAACCGGAACTAGTCACTTCACGTACTCCATATTCTTCTTCAGAGGAAGATGATCCTGTTGTGCAAAGACAAGAGGACTACTAAATGCTAGCATCCCTGTTTGCTCGAAAAAAAAGGAAAGGAAATATTTAAAACATCACAGATGAAGCACTTCTCAAGGACAATACCACTTTTTCATGACAGTATCTAAACAGTAGCACAACACCAATAGAGATGACAAAGCTCAATCATATTGATGAAATCAGTGGGAAAGTACCAACCTTTGTCAGGAGGCTGATTGTGTAGAGCATACAGATGAAGCACTTCTCCGGAACCATCTGTTGCTATCTACGGGGGTGGCCATGCTTACTATATACTCCTCGATTAGTTTAATGTTTCCAACATCTTCTTGTGCAGTTCCACTAAAACATATGGTATCTTCAAAGAAGATCCCTGTTTGCACAAGTAGAGATAATTACGTATGGCATCAAATCAGTGGCAAAACAATCACTAATAGAAAACGGAGCTTTAATACCGGTTCATAAGGGCCTTTAGTTCCGGTTCTGCAACCGGCACTAAAGAGTGGAGACTAAAGGCCTTCCCCCTTTAGTACCGGTTCGACACGAACCGCCACTAAAGGCCCACCACGTGGCGTGAGCTCACGCCGTGGTATGGGGGACCTTTAGTACTGGTACTAAAGGTATTTTTTTTGAATTTTTTTTGAAAATTTTGGAAAAAAATTGATTTTTTTCGATTTTCAATTTTTTGAATTATTTGATGATTTAGTCTCTAATCGCCCATCTTAACTGCTTGAGTGTGGATCACTCATTCCAAATCGTCTAACTTCCCGGCCGGTCACCCATCCCTCTCACTACTCCAGCCTGAGCACGCTTAACTTCCGGGTTCTATTCTCCCTCGTTTCCAAGTCTGCACTTGTTGTTTTCCTGACAATAGTAAGATGTGAATCCTATTAACCCTCAGGAGTTTAGCTTGAGCATGAAGTCACACGTTTCACTATTTGAGTTTGAAACTATTATTCTAAAAAACAATAATTATGTAGTAACACTAATATTTCTTGAATAAATAGTTTGACCATAGTTTGACCACAGTTTGACCAGATTTGACCAAAATTCAAAAAAACTGAGATACTTATTTAGTAACACTAATATGATTGCGTAATTATTTAGTAACACTCTATATTTCTTGAATCAGTTGTTTGACCGGTTTGACAAGATTTAACCAAAATTCAAAAAAAACATAAATTAGAGCATATCTTTTTTTCCTTTTACAATTTTGTCATTTCAAAAATTGTCATAAACCCTAAACCCGGGACTTAAAATGTCGGAAACTCTATGCTAAATAGTAAAAACTAAGGGTTTAAACCATAAAACCTAACCCTAAACTCCGAAATCTAAACCCTAGCACTAAATGCTAAAAACGTCTAAAACGCCCAAAAACTCTATTTTCCCTTTGGAATTTCGTGATTTTAAAAAATTGTCAAAACGGAAAACTTGTTGTTTCAGCGGATCAATCTTTTTGTTCTGCAAATTTTGATATATTATATGTATTTAGTTATGATTTTTTCAAGTTTGAAAATTGCCCTATAGTCCCGATTTGTGTCTCCAACCGGGACTATAAGTTAGACCCCTTTAGTGCCGGTTCGTGGCACGAACCGGTACTAAAGGTTGGCCCTTTAGTACCGGTTTGTGCCACAAACCGGGACTAAAGGGGCTCATGGTGCCCCGGCTTGACGCCAGCCTGCCACCACCCCTTTAGTACCGGTTCGTGGCACGAACCGGTACTAAAGGTTCAACACGAACCGACACTAATGATAGCCGTTCGAACCGGTACTAATGATACCATTAGTACCGGGCCAGAATCGAACCGGGACTAATGTGTCTCACATAAGGTCCTTTTTCTACTAGTGAATTGCTTGTTCCAGCCATAGCAATAAATTAAGATGCAAAACTATATCATTACTTGTGTCATCACAGTTCCAGTGCTTCATTACAGCACCGAGAGTTGATTTTTGTTTTTCTTTCGCTTGTTCTTCCCCTTCATCACTTGGTTCAATAACAGACAAGCTTCGCCTTCAATGTAAGATTTGGCATGTCAATTAGGGAGCACAAGTATAGTACTAAACTTAATTTTCTGATGAAAGTGGCAAAATACAGGCAGGCAGTTGTGAAATATCCTTATCTTACCTCAATGGGATATTACGGTGCACATACAGATTGGAAGTCTTGTCTCCATTTGTGCAGTTCACTAAAATCAAGCAACATTATCGTACAAGTAGCACAACATATGAAAGCACACTGCAGAATCATGTGAAAGAAGGCTAGTACTGACCTCTCATGATGCGGAATTCAAACAACTCACAAGAAGAAGATCTGAACCAAATTCGCCTTAACGGATAGGAAGTAAGATCTCCTCTTGTGCAGTTCCACTAAGATCAAGCAATCAAGCAACGTTGTCGGTGTGACAGTTTGGTTGAACTGCACAAAACACTCTTAAAACAAAAGTGTTTTGTGCAGTGCAACAAAAGGTCACAATGGCAACGAGGTGAAGTAGATAACCCTGTTTACACAGCGGTGCAAAGGAAACAATTAGTGGTCAATAACGGTGGATGACACAGAAGCCAACAAAAAGAAGCATCTACCTTATCTAAATGGGAAAGAAAGCAAGACAGTAGCATTTCTCAAACGGTGGCATTGATTAATATTAACATAGAGATTATATTAGCAATAAAATTCGTTAAACATGTAATTTGCTTTTAACTGTGGCATTGCATCAATTTTCCAGCGGCATTATTAGAGGGTGTTTGTTTACAGGGACATTTTGGTGTAGGGACTAAAAAAACTCCGTGTCAGTCACATCTAAACCAAACAGGAGGGACTTTTCGGGACTAAAAGTGGGCATTTGGGAGTAAAGAAAGAAGACCCTGAGGGAGTCTTTTTGGGACTTTTTCCAACAGTTGCCCCTGCCACGCATCGCACCTTGTTTCTATTAGTTTATTACTAGGGGTAACATGGCCTTTTATCATGTCATTTAATAACCTCTAGTCCATGTTTAGTCCCTGGAACCAAGCAGGTAGGGACTAGGGAGTTTTTAACCAAACAGGGCCTTAGATTAACAACAGCTAATGAGTTGCACGGGACAGTGGACGCACCAGCACCATGTGCATCTACCGATGTACTGTGGTCATGCACAGTCTGTTGCAACGAAGAACAAACAACCAAGGAGCATATTTGTGTTGGTCCTAGTTTTGTTATCTTTAGACACCATGTGAGCGCAGCAAATCTAGTCCTGCTCAAACTCTACAGCCTTGTCCCTTCCTTTCCTTTTTGAACTAGTACTTTCGCCCCTTCCTTTCCTCTTTGAACCACGTCCTAGATTTATGCAATACAACTTTCCCCACTACTTTCCCCCATTCCTTTCCTCTTTGAACCACGTCCTAGATTCATGCTATACAACTTTCCCCCTTCATTTCCTCTTTGAACCACGTCCTAGATTCATGCTATATACAACTTTTCCCACTACTTTCCCCCACTCCTTTCCTCTTTGAACCACGTCCTAGATTCATGGTATACATGCAGCTAGAGCAATGCATGTGGAGTAAGTAAAATATACCTTAAGGTTCTTGGGGCGTGGTTCGGTGGGCGACGGGACGACGGCGAAGAAGAAGGGGTCGGAGGCCCTCCCGCACCGCCGCTAGGTGGAAAGTGAACAGCAGCGCCGGTAGTGGATTCCCTCCCTCGCCGACGGCGACAATGTTAAGCCTCCTTCCCTTCCCGGCGGACAGATCCTGCCGGCTCTTTGAGCAGCAGTGAGGGGAGAGAGAGGCCAACAAAGTCTTGTTTAGATCTGGAGAGGGCGAGAGAGTGTGAAGAGAGTAACTACAAGTGTTGAGGCTCCAGCGTGTATATATATACTGGAGAGAGAGTGTGAAGCGTGCAAACCCTAGAAAACATTTTGACCAGTCAAAGAATCCTCCTGGCAAAAATTATGCTCAAGTGTAGTTATCGAACCCGAGACCTCAAGTCTAATGAGCGAACAGGCTAACCAGCTACACAACCCTCCCGTTATGTTCAACAAGAGGAAAATAACCTTTTATACATTCCTGCATTCGTGTGATAGGCATGCTGTGTTTTTTTTGTGTGTGTGGGATTCATTAGGATTTCAATCATAATCGTGTCCAAAATTTATGCAACCTTAGTCACCTTACCTCTCTCCATGTAGTATGTTGGGTCCCACTAGTCAGAGGGTGAAACAAACAAATTAATAAGAAAAATTAAAAGTGCCAGCGGTGTATCTTACTACCTCACACATCTTGCCACTGCTCGGGAACACTGTCCAATTGATCCCTCTGTTCGCTCACGTACTATTTTAAGTGAATCCTCATTATAACATGCACATAAATTTTGGGCACTTGTATTCGACTTAAGTCAGTGTGCCGCCATATCTCGTATACTTACTGCTCCCTCCGTCTAGGTGTAATAAGTCACGTTAGAAGGTGCAACGGGACCAAGGTGCATGCGTGTGTGTGTGTGTGTGTGTGTGTGTGTTTAACAGCATGTGTGTGTTAGAGAGTGCGATAGATCAACCTACTCCTACAGAGATATTGTGTGTAGTGTACGATTTCAGCCGCGAGAGTCGGTGCATCCTCTCATTTCCGGGCGTGTCCGGTAGGGACATGCGGACAGCTGCCACGCCCGCTCCTAACCAGCCTGGCCCACCCAAAGCCCCTCCATCGCCCCCGCGCGCTTCCTGCCCGAAACGGTCAGCGCCGCTCCAAAGAATCGGTGCCGCATTCATGCCCGGGCAGAGCGGACGCGACCTCTCACTGGTGCAAGAGTGATGGTTGCTTCGTCCGTCCAACTTACAGCTGGGTCTATGTGATTTGACGGCTCATTGGTCTTTATTACTGAGGTGGTAGGACTGCTGGATGTCCCATGCTTTCGGCGAAAGGAGGTAGTAGATTACAATTTTCTCCATTCTTACAGCGGAGAAGTGCAAGAGCAGTGAAAACACGCAGGCTCAGTGATTACATGGCCCACCTCACACTATCACCGTGCGACACCTAACTCTTTACATAGTACTCCCTCTGTTCCTAAATATTACTAGATGAGTCCCCGCGCGTTGCCGTGGAACAGCGGTATATCTCTCTGCGCAAAATTATCGATTTCATAGAACTAAAAAAAAAATCTATAACCGCATGACAAATGTGGTAGCCAAACTAAATAAACTCCCACCATCATTTAGATCATCCCACGTAAGGAAAAAAGATCAGCCAACTCCTACTGCATAATGGGATTATATTTTTCTTTTTGACATGTTAATGGGACTTAAAAGCTCACTTACATGCATGCTACCGGTGCATGCTTGCATGCAGACATGTTGATGTGATTTAAAACCCACTCACATGCATGTGCCACGGTATTTCTGCATGCTTGCATGTGGCTTAGTGCGGAGCCTCTCAACGTCTAGATCAGACGGCTATTATGACTGATTTACTTCATATAATGGCTATGTCAATTTTGATGATGTGGCTCAAGGAGAGGATAGAGAATTCCTAGTAGTGGGGGCTAGCTATTACTAGTAGATAAGTCTTTGTAGAGATTCCACTAGGTGAACTACATACGGAACAAAATGAATGAATCTACACTTAAAATGCATCGATATACATCCGCATGTGGTTAATGGTGAAATCTCTACAAAGACTTATATTTAGGAACGGGGGAAGTACTAGTATAGTACTATACGTACTGTAATTTATCAGCGAGATAAATTTGTACAATGCTATGAAGCTTCCAACTCCTGTTACATGTATCTTGCGTCCAAGGTTGCCCGTTGCAACATTTCATCAAATACAAAGGAGACTAACATGCATGCTATTGCATCTCAATGATTGATAGATCATAGCAAATATGTACTCCCTCCCCAAAATAAGTGTCTCAACTTTGTGCAAACTTTAGTGCAAAGTTGTACTACTACTAAATTTGACACTTATTTTGGAACAGAGGCAGCTAAAGAAAAAAAGATCCATGCAGTCCCTAGCCCTTGAACCGTGAACCCTGACCAGGCTTCAATTTGCTGGCAACGTTCGAGCTGCCTAATAAATGAAGTTTGCAACCTTTTGACCATCAGTTCATTTTGTGCAGTTTCACCAAAATCGAGATGAGCATCCCTGTGGCAAAGAAATTGAAGAAGCGTGATTAGAATAAGATTACTAGGACTAGTTGATGAGACATAAACTCATCACAAATACAATACGTAGAAGCCAGTAGAGGTATCAGGTATGTGCGGGGCAAAGAAGTAGAGAAATATCCATAGGGAGTGATGTGGGCAGCTGGAGAATTGGTGCAAGCTGACTGTAAAGGGAGTTGTTCCTGAGGGACGTAGCTCAACCTTGAGGAGGGCGGCAGGAGGCGGCAACTGCCCACATCGCGGCAGTGAGCAAGGGACGAAGGCAACCTCACCGGCTTTGTGAGAGAGAACGGCGGGGACCCCTGATCGGGACGTGCCAACAGTGGGTTTTCGCCGTCGGCGACGGCCACCGCATCTACACTAAGCATCCACCCCTTCCCCAAGCGGACGTGATCCGCCTGGATGTTAGAGATGTGGCCACAGTTGTTTTGTGCGAGAGAGTGTGAAGAGAGCAACCCCAGCAAGCAACCGTGTAATCTGGCCCGTCCTGACTATGTATATAGTGGAGCGGTTTCCTTTTCTCTCCATATGTACCTATCATATTGCGTATGTTCCACTAAAGAAAAAAAATTATTTATAAATGACGCAGCACCTACTACTCGTTCTCCTATAACCTTGCGCTTGGCATCTCCAAAATATTAACCTTGCGATTGGCTCTTCGCCTCTTCGTGAAGTTGAGCAATAATGGTAGTGCAGTATATATCGTTCTGGCTATATGAGACCGAATGAATTGCTGAACGTCCACCACGTGGGCGAGGGTCGAGGGGCGAGGGAGAGTGCTACTACATACGGAGCAAAATGAGTGAATGTACACTCTAAAATACGTATGAAACGGTTCAAAACCTATACTCCCTTGCCAGCACACGCTTCCCATGTGAAACGGTCAACGTCGCCCTGGAGTGTCAGTGCCGCATTAATGCCCGGCCAGAGCGGAGGCGACCTCTCACTGGCGCCAGCTTTGAAGTGGCGCGACGACCGAGAGAGCGCCGCTTCCCGGTGCATGTGACTGCTCCGCGTCGAGTCTGGCCATAGGCTCTGTTTGGATCCATGGGTTAGAGTTAGTTTGAGCTAGTTGGGGCTCAAATAGCCCTAAAGTATCCAAGCATGAGGGTTTAAATTGGAGCAAGTTGCACCAAACCCACCAAAAAAACTATCCCACCCAAGAGGTGCTAATTGGAGAGAGTTCTCATTGGGACCACTAAAAAATCACTTTTCTCTCTCCATGAAGTGCATTTATTGTCAATCTAACCCTGTCACCCAAACACCTCTTTGGCTACAGTTAGTTCAGGGTTAGTCATGAGTTAGTCTAACCTCTAGCTAAGTTAGAGTATCAAACAGGAGCAGTATAGGACATGCAAGTTGCTCAAAGCATACAGGCAAATTCGTACGTGAAAGGATTTTTTCTTTTTGAAAATGGAACGTGAAAGGAACTTTTTTAGAATGCTCTTGGCATGTCGCTAACATGTGATAGTTAACCGACCTCAATAGACGGAAGAAACGCCAGGCCACCGCACTTTGATAGAGACGAGGAGGGAGAAGCGATACAGGCTGCTGGATTACTAGAGATAGGTGTCGCACAGAATCCAAGAAATATGGTGATAACGTGGGTTAGCCATGTACTAGTATGATGTAACTACACTGGGCTGCCGTGTTTCGTACTCTTCCAGTCCACTGTGGAGATGATTGGTTAATTTTATATCGCTGATAATATTAAATATTATGAGTGCAGACGCTCTACCACGAGGTTCCTTGCTCCTTCTTGGTCGTCCAGAATCTATGTTCTTCCACTCTATTTTTTTTACGTGAGCTTTGTTCATCCTTTTGCCAACACGCGAGACATCTAGCATCAAGGCGCATGTGTTATGCAACGATCGTTCCATCTATATGAAGAACACGTGGCACTGGAACTACGAGACGGACATGTACCCAGGAGTGGACGTATGAACCTGAGTAATGTAGCGCAGTAAGTGAAGTAGAAAGGCACAAATGGTATGAACATGCGTGGCATACAGGGTGTGTTTGGTTGCGTTCTCGTCTCAGCATAGTTGTTCCCTCTTCATGCATGCTCAACTCAACACCCCTCTTCATGCATGCTCTCTTCATGCATGCTTCTAGTGTATTTATGCTAAACTAGTGTGGACTCATGCACCCTCCATGCACTCTACCAAACACCCAAACTGAGTGCTACTACATACGGAGCAAAATGAGTGAATGTACACTCTAAAATACGTCTATATACATCAGTGTTTGGAGTATGTACTAGTAGTTCATATTGAAATCTACTAAAGGACATATATATTCCAAACAATATGATATAATCTCTATAACCAAGGTAGTAGGGACGAGGAGTAAACGGAGGGAGTAGTAAATTTTTCTCCTCGTCCTGCGAGCCACCGCGCGCATGGGCGAGGGAGGAGCAAGCTTCACCTCATCCTGCGAGCCACCGCGCCCGTGGGCGGGGGAGACGGCGTACTAAGCAAGCTTCTCCTCGTTCTGCGAGTTGACGGGACACATCAAAAGTACTCCAGTGTATAGAGCCTTGCCTCTAAGGTAGGCCCCACATGGTTTGCCTCTTTTTTTAATTTAACATAACGCGTCAAGTCGCAATTTGTTTGTTCACCCGTGGTAGACGATCCTCCCTCCACCAAGTGGACAACCAGTACACGTGCCAAATTACCACGTGGGCTGCCTTTTTCGTACAGAAATGAGCTCCACCGTGTACCCGCGCGGGTGTGGTTGGGAAAGAGACGGGAGTACGTGCGCCGTGCATGCACCTCTTCTCTTCGTGCACGTCCCCCACCTACGTGGGGGTGTGTGAGAGATACAAACCGCGTTCGTGAGTGTTTTTTGTTTTGTGGTGGGGGTGGGGTGGGGGGGGGTTGATTTCGTGAATTATTTGTGGGAATATGTGTCGATGACATCTCAAACAAATTTTTGCATGCAATGTGTGTGAAATGGAGGCCTATCCATATCATACATAGAGGGTCGGGCAATCCACGAGAAGAGAGGGAGGGGTCATAGCTATCGATAGAGTCGAAGAGAGGATCAAGTGGGTGGGTGCGAGATCGATGAAGAGAGCCATCGAAATTGTGTGTGTGTGTGTGTGTGTACAATTAAAAGATATAGGGCGACTGGCCTACCGGAACGTTAGAGGGCACATGTCAAGTTTGTGTGTGGCAGGGAGACATGACTAGAGCGCTTGATGTATCGGTGTGTGTGGGGGGGAGGGGTGGGGGGAGGGGGAGGCAGAGGCCTAACTATAGAGGTAGAACGACTCGTATATGTGTTGAGAAGGAGAGACCCAGCTATGTCTTGAGGGAGATCGGTCGACATCCATACATAACTGAAGGACGGGAAATATGATGGGACAGAGAGAGAGGAGAGAGAGAGAGGAGGGAGAGGGAGGGAGAGGGGTAGAGTGCTGGATGGGTGATGGAGTTGCTTCTCGGAGATGTTGGGAGAGGCCTACTAGACAAACTGAGGGTGGAACTGCAATGTTATCAATAAGAGTGGGGATGTGTTTCTGTGTGTGCCTGTGCGTGATAGATCTGTCGGGACGCATCCATGGATGATGAAGGGGAACCATGTGTTTGGTAAGCAAACCTAACTAGATCGGTAGATCAATTGTTGTTTGTCGGAGGAAGGGAGAGACACAACTAATGAGGTAGATCGATCGATGTGTGGGTAAAAACGAGTTATAAGGACCTAGCTGGCTATATGTATAGCGAGAGATCGGTCGGTGTACGTCCATTTGTTAGAGGCAAATAAGGCCCAGCGAGACGGATAGACAGAGAGAATGGAGCTAGGAGGTGGTGCGAGAGGCCCAACTACTAGCTAGATAGGGGGAGGAGTGTGCGGTTGTGAGATCGATGAAAAGAGGGGCGAGAGTTTACACGTGTGTCTGACCATATGAGAGACACGAGGCAAGGACACATAAAGGAGGAGATTGAAGCTGTGTGTGTATGCTGTAGGCAGGCATCGCTGGAGAGGTTTATCGATCGGTGTGTGTCGGAAAGGAGTTGTGGAGACTCTGGGAGAACGACCTAAAGAAAAAAATGAATGTGCCCGGTGGATAGAATGCCGAGGGAGGGGGAGGGCGAGGAGGGCGTGTGCATGCACGAGAGAAAGTTAGTGGTAGCTACAAAGGTTAGAGGATTGTGTGGGTGTAAGAGACTAACAAAGATCATAATTTGATATGAAAGCGGATTCATATATTTGAATAGGAGATCATAGTGTTTTAAACATTGCATGCATGAATATAGCGGTGATACACGTGCTGTGCACATGTTATACCATAATGTGATAATGCATGGCGTTTGCAACTCACAGCTAAATGCCGAACAATCTAAACCATACTATACATCAAACAATCTCACATTTTATTTGAATTTGTGATAATGTGCGGCGTTTGCAGCTTACAACTAAATATCGAGCAATCTAAACAATACTATATATCGAACATTCTCACATTTTATTTGAATTTGTGGTAATGTGTGGTGTTTGCAACTCACATCTAAATACTTGTAGGCGTAGGGGGCGGGGCACCATACATAATGTGATAAACACATTATACATATGAGACATGGTTTAGATTATGAAGATCTAGCTAGAGCTAGAAATGTAATGTGATTTGAAATCAAAATAAAGTGGATTCAAAAAATCTAGTTCGAGTTCATATAGTACACATAGTTCATATGTAACTCGAGACTAATCATGTGGTGTGCTGTGAAGATAATACACAAACGATGGTTTAACTTGACAATAATGATGATTGTAGATCTTATTAAAACAGAGAAACAAATTCAAATGCTTTGACTTCACAACAATCAT
This sequence comes from Triticum aestivum, assembly GCF_018294505.1. Lineage (NCBI taxonomy): Eukaryota > Viridiplantae > Streptophyta > Magnoliopsida > Poales > Poaceae > Triticum > Triticum aestivum. The sequence continues at coordinate 606,278,305 of NC_057795.1, read as the reverse complement.
TACTGTAGATCTTATTCAAATTTAGTTCATATTGAAGCGGTAGTATATACGTTTGGAATGCACTAAAACGTTCATTTGAGTAGTAGGTTGCATGCATTATACACGTAGCGAAATATTTTAATTGAACATAACATGAATTCAAAGTTTTGAATGACATTTGTTGTGCGCATTGATTTGGTACAGTACACGTTAGGCTTGTCCGGAAATTTCAACCCGCGCCTTGTTAGCCCGAAATATTTAAGATATATCTTTGTCTCGTTGTGCTCCAACAACTCCCTCCATCTCAACCCACGCCTTGCTATTCCGAAATTACAACGCGCACGAAAACTCCCACCTCCTGTGAAATCCCGACACGTGAAATGCCCGTGGTACCCCTGAACTGAAAGAACCGCCTCAAATCGGTGGGGGTACTTTCGTAACTTACCCCACATTTCGGACAAGCGCGTCTCTAAGCCATGGTTCCCCACTGCCATCCCATCCGCCCACCCATTCGTACACCGAGGCCGCGAAAACCCACGACGAAACCCCACACCCTGCTCCGTCCGCCACCCAGCCAGAGCCTCTTCCCCGATGACGTCGTCCACAGCAACACCTCGACATCCCTCATCCACCGTATCGGATGAGGATCCCTCGTTGATCTCATCATCCCGCCGGTTCAACCACCCCGTCCTCCACCTCCAAGGAGCTGCCCCGATGTTCCCCTCGTCTTTCGCGCCACCTCCATTCCCACACCGCCGTCTTCACCTGCACCACCGGAAGAGCATCATCATCACCGTTTCCTCGGATGAAGCTGCGGCCTAATCGGCGCCACCAAAGAGGTTGTACACTAATCGCCACATTTTCTTCTTGATTCGATCTCACGGTGCTGCCGGCGCTCGGTCCCGAGCTGACACGGCGCGACTCCATCCACGGCGGCATCGCCGGCCACTTCCTCCACGGCGTCGCTCCCTCGGCGGCAACGTCCACATCAGTAGGAGCTGCTGCTGCTTTAGCTCTCGCTCGCGCTGCTGCTCTGCTCTTGCTCTCGGTCCCCTGCCTGGTCTGCTCTTGCTATTGCTCTTGCTCGCGCTGCTGCTCTCGCTCTTGCTCTTGCTTGCGATGCTGCTCCGATTTGGCTACACTTCAGTCGACTGAATCGACTTTTGGGTCAGTCGATTTTCAAGGGGTGGGCTCGCCGGGGTGAAGGAAGAACCAGCCGCAGCGGGGAGGGGGGCTCGCCGGAGAGGTACCCCACTATCTATCTTAGGGTTCAGGATGGGGGCGGTGGTCGCCGGCGGTGGCGGGGCGGTGGCGTGGGGATCGCCGGAGAAAAAGCTCGGCACGGGGGGGCCTAGAGGGATGGCCGGGGCGGCGGCGGACCGGCGGTGGGGAGTGTTTTCGGGGCGGGCAGGGCGGCGCACCGCCGGTCGCGGGGGGCTGCTGTTTGGCCGGTGGTGGCTGGCGGCTCAGGGGAGTGGAGGTTTGAGATGAACCGCATGCCCTTGATTTCGTATCCAACGGCTGCAAAATCGACTGACCAGAGATGAAAAAGTCTGTCGACCGACGTGTAGCCTCACCTAGTGCGTTCAGTTTCGATAGCAAAATTCAGTTTCGACAGCAAAATTCAGTTTCGACAGCAAAATTCAGTTTCGACAGTTAGGTTCAGTTTCGACAGTTAAGTTCAGTTTCGACAGTTAAGTTCAGAGATGAGCGGCTGATGTATTTTACATCTAGCACTTTGTGGTTATGTATTTTATGTCATGTATTGGAGATGCTATTAGAATTCCACTCAGGTTAACGTTGTTCGTTGTCTCTCTTGTCCTGCTTCAGCCTCGGCGTCGTACAACTCACCGGAGCTGCTCCAACGACGAAACCCTCCATCACAGCGGAGCAGTACCTCGGGCTCCATCTCCAGACGCCTAAGATCTTCTTCCCCTCCTCCGACAGCAAAGTCAGCCGGAGCATCCTCACCGGCCAACCCAATCACGCTGAGATCGACATGGCTTCGCCAAAGAGGTTGTACACTTGTTGCATCTCTTTTTTACTCTACATGTTATATATATTGTCCACTGAGCACACGGATTTGTTCCTTTAGTGTCTCCTTGAAAGAAAAAACGTAGGAATTTTAATTTTCACTTGTCCTCCTTTTCAAATTCCTATTCATGAAGCACAAGACTAAGAGATAGTAGCATAATAGCATTATAACCGTACATTTTCTTGTGGTTTGACTTAATCTCACCATGCTTCTTTGCATCCTGTGATCTTCCAATTGTTGTGAATCAAACACCCAGATTGGCAGAAATCCTGTGTTTTTAAATTCTCTGTTTTGCACGTGCATTCCTATCCTATTCCTGTCTATTTCCTATCCCTGCATTGTTGGAATCCTCCAATTCAAACGAGCCCTTACAGAATTACTTCTCTTACAGATAGTTGTCAAAGAAAACCTTGCGTGGTTTGTCCCGCTCCTGCTGCGCCGTCGTCCACCCCAGCTCAGCTGCTCCAACGACAGAAGGGTCCAGCACAGCAGGGATCCGGCCTCCAGACTGTCTTTCGCCGCCTCAGATCTTCTTCCCCGCCGCTGGCAGCCATGAAAACTGCATTACCATCATCAACCGAGCAGATGACCTCGAGGACTACACGGGTCCGCAAGAGAGGTCGCACTCTTTCGTGTCTGCTTACGTTATGCATCGCTTAATATTACATGCTACTTTATCGTCCTGTTCACCGATTAGACTCTGAGTCAGCTCCAAACTAATGGTCAAACTTGAGTTTTTAAATGGTTGTGGGGTACATATCGGGGCCGCTATCAATAGTATCTATCTACTATCTGGTTAATCTCCGGTGTCTACTATGAGTTTCATGTTGGGTGGGAAACAAACAGTAAAGAAGCCATTATCTGTATTTATTAACTGAAGCCATTATCTGCCTGCTATTATTGGTTTTGGGTCTATCCACAGGTTGCTACCATCACTCTGGATTTCTGCATGCACTCCTTACATAATCTCACTATGTTTTATTCCTATGCATGACAGTTATTGTAAACAATGGAACTGAACATGTAGAGCAAAAGAGACGAGCCTTGCGTGGCAATATAATTTCATGCAGACGTCGCTCCATGGTAGGCGCAAAGGCAGCCCCCCTCCACGCATTTCGGATTGTAATCGAGAGGAAGATATCTGTTCTGAGGGGGATTCAGAAGGAGAAGATAACTCCTATTTACCCCCTGAGGTCTTCGCTCTAACTTGGCATGCTGATGTTGGTTATATCATGCATATGGTGTCTTGCATTGCTTACTTTATACATCAAATATGTCATCTGCTTAGTTTAGACATCCTTTGTGCGAATGCCATCTGTTTAGTTTATTCATCGTTTATGTGAATTATGCAACGCCACCTTGTTTAGCCAGGCATCATATATGTGAATTTTGCAATGCCATCCTGCTTAGCCAGTCATCTTATATGTAAATTATATCAGGCCATCCTTTTTTTCGTTACATATTACATTTGTCAACAATGTTAGTACATTCAACTGCTCTTCGTGTGCATCAGCCATTTGACACGGTGATGGCAAATTCTGGAGTGAAAACAAGGTCTTCTGAGCAGACTATGCTATCTGACGAAGCGCATATCTCGCTGGTTACGGATAGCTCCTCAGAGGAGGATTCAGAGACAGATGACCAGTCCTATTCCCCCCCCCGAGGTGTATGCTCTAACTTGGCAGGGTTATGTTGCTCATATCGTGCGTATGGTGTCTCGCATTGCTATGCCATTTGATTAGTTTAGACATGCTTTGTGTGAATGCCACCTGTTCAGTGTCTAATTACCATAAATGTGAATTATGCATTGCCATCTTGTTGCAAGACATTATATATGTGAATTATACAATGCTATCTTGTTGCAAAGGCATTATATATGTGAATTATGCAATGCCATGCTGTTTAGCCAATCATCATGTATGTGAATTATATCATGCTATCATTTTTTTGTATTACGTGTTCCATTTGTCGACAACGTTTGTATATTCAACTACTCTTCCTGTGCATCAGCCATTTGAAGCGGTGATGGAAGTATCTGGAGTGAAAACAAGGTATTCAGAGCAGACAATGCTACCTGCTGAAGCAGACATCTTGCTGGCTACAGAGAGCTCCTCAGAGGAGGATTCAGAGACTGATGACCAGTCCTATTTCCCCCCTGAGGTCTATGCTCAAACTTGGCAGGGTTATATTACCCATGTCATGCATGTTGTCTTGCATTGCTTAGTTTTTACATCATATATAGATTGCCATCTGCTTACTTGCTTACTATATAAATCATATATTTGAATTATATCATGCCATCATGTTTACATAGTACATACACATCATCTATCTGAATTATGGCATGGCAACCCATTTAATAAAGACATCATATAGTTATATCATCTCATCCTGTTTAGTGTTTACAGTCATCATATTTAGAATTATGGCATTCTATCCATGAATGTATGTGAATTATGGCATGCCAACCTATTTAATAAACACATTATATAGTTATGTCATGTCATCCTGTTTACATAGTCTCATATTTTGAACTATGTCTTTCCATCTTTTTTAGTTAGCCATCATAATGTGAAATTGTGTCATGCTATCCTGTTTAGTTAGCCATCATATATGTGAAATTGTGTCATGCTATCCTGTTTGGTTAGACAACATAAATATGAATTATTTCATGCCCTCTTTTATTCCCCACTATCCATTGCACCTGTCTATCATACAATGTCTATACTTTCAATTACTTTTCTTGTTTATCAGCCATTTGAATTGGAGAGCGTGATGGCAGTATCTAAGGGAGTAACAACACGGTCTTCAGAAAAGATAGTGCTACCAGTTGATGCAGATAGAACCACGGTTGTACTTGCCCAAGGACCAGATCCACCACACATAACCCAGACTCTCGCAGATTGTACCCCTACCCAGTTGGACAGAGAACCAGCTACACCCCTTCTAACCCCAACCCCGGCAGATAGTAACCCAGTTCCAGTTGACACAGCACCGTCTCCACCACAGAGCACCCAAACACGAGCGGTTAGTAAGGGAACTGCAGTGCCCAAAGCACGAGGACCACCACTCCGAATCCCAACTCAACGCTTAAAGGAGAAGAAGATTTGTTCTCAGGTCAGGTTCTGTAGCTATGGTTCATACTCCTTTGCTCTTGCATTACTGTATTTACTCATACCAACTATTTTCAAATTTGAAGGATGGAATTGAAACTCCAATGGCGCAACAGGTATGTTTTAAACCTGTTTCTTTAACTGGTTTGCTGTTGTAACCTGCTCTATGTTGATTTCAGTTTCAATTGAATAAACAGTTATGTTCTCATGTCATGCACATTACAAGTGTTGTTATTGCTCTATAGTTACCCACACTTATATTCTGTCTATTCTGCTTTGTCTTGAACAAATATTATTTGAACTGTGTCTCTATCTTGATTTGGCAACAAAAACTAGAATGATATAGACCATAAAGTGACCATGGTACATAGATATATGTTTGTTTCATGCTGTTATCCTGTCCACTTTACTACTGAACTCATTTACCAAAATGAGTTTCATATACAACATGGTAAACATGTGATGTGTCTGCTTGTTTCTCTTTTAGAATGCGGACAAAATATTGGAGAACAGTACCGCGTTATCCAATGGTAAAGGAAGTAATGCAGATAAGGTTCAAGATAGTGAGACATCCCTGTTGGTCTCCAAGAAAGCTGATAAAAACTATCTTGACGACAGTGAGGGAACCCAAAAGTCCTGTCTTGATGTAGTGTTCGAGTTACTGGCCACTACTGCTGGCACAAGCTCTTCGAACTCGCTGTCTGAATCAGTTCGTCTTCTTGAATCTCAACTTCAAGTTGAAAGACATCGATCAGATGTGCTGCGACAGGAAGCTGAAGGACTGAGGAAGTCCCTGCAGAATTCAGATGCATATTTTCTGGTGCAACAGCAAGCGCTGGAGGATTTAAGCGCCAAACAAGAGAAAGTTAATAAGCTTGCTAAGCATCTTGCCAGCATTATGGGTACCCAGGATATTGTTTCTTGAGATCTTCTGAAGTGGTTTCAGTTCTGGATTTGTTTTGCTGCGGCGTTTATTTGCGCTGGTCGCCAACTTTGACAACCAGTGTATATGATATGCTGCTTTGTTCCCTATATTTGCACTGGTGGCGAACTTTGATGCCCAGTGGATGTAATATGTGTAACAGCCGTGATAGCCTAGCATAAGTTGCTTGCTTATTTATTTCCTTGTTGTCTTGTTTATTTGTTTGCTTGTAGTCAGTGCAGTTCTTTTTAAAACTAGGCCACAATAACCATGGGCTAATATTTACTGTAGTGACACTGGGCCTCCTACGGGCCGTAGAAACAGTGGGCCTTCTACGGGCCGTAGAAACAGTAGGCCTTCTACGGGCCGTAGAAACAATGGGCCTTCTACGGGCCGTAGAAACAATGGGCCTTCTACGGGCCGAAATGGGCTATCATGAATGGGCCTTATACGGGCCGTATGACCATAACGGGCCATCGTTAATAGGCCGTATTTGATGACGCTATGAAAACGGCCCAACGTATTAACGGACCACAAACGGGCCGATGTAACCACGGGCTGAATTTGGCCCACAAGCAGAAAATGACAGTAACGGGCCATAAGTAAACGAATGCTAGAAATGAGCCCAAGAATAAATGGGCTCTGAGAAGGCCGAAAGATAACATTTGCTGGAAACGGCCCAACTGAGTAACGGGCCCTTAATGGGTATAAAATGATATACTGTTCATTCCGGGCCAGTTTCACCATGGGCCATTAATGGGTGTAAAGTGATACATTGTTCATTGCGGGCCAGTTTCACCACGGGCCATTAATAGGCCAAGAGTTACATAGGGCCTCATATGGGCCGAAAGACGTCATGGGCCATAAATGGGCCAGAAGTGAAAACAGGCTGGAATCATATTGGATGGCCCAGATGACGCTACTGGGCCTAATTCGGATAGGGCGTAACGGGCCTTGGGTTAGCGGGCTGCAAATGGGCTATATGCGAACATGCCGTTAACAGGCTTTCCATGGGCCGGCCCGCCACCTTTTGTCCAAGTCAAACGGGCCGGCCTTTTCACAGGAATGGCCTCTATTGGGCCGTGCCATGTGTCGACATATCATAGGCGCCTTCTGTCCAATGAGTGGATGACATCTGTCCCAACGGTGAGCCGACACGTGTTTCCTCCAGCCAATGATGATTTTACACGTGGAAAATCTCCATTGGTCGGGGCTGTTAACGGGTTATCGGATCCAAAACCCGACCCGATAGCTTAACAGCGTTCCGTTATGGTGGATGCCACGTGTCGGTCACCCTTGACGAAAGCACTTCTGTGACGCGCGATTTATCGTCATGGGAGTGGACACTTCCATGATGATAATTTTGGTAATGTCACGGAACACTTCTACGACAGCACATGTATGACTATCTTGATTCTGTCATAAATTTGTCATGGATGTACATGCATGACAAAAAACGCGACCTACTGTGACAAACACCTATCATCACGGAAGTGTATATTTTGTAGTGATTGGTACCGGGCACTAGCCCCGGATGATTAGCGACGATATCACTAGACACCTTGAGCGGGGGAGGGGGGGGCACGATTTCTTCGCTTGCTCACCGAGTTGGGGAATTGTTTTCCCACTTCTTCGTTGTGCTAATCTTGCATCACTGGAAGTACTTCCCGACCATTGCGCTTCCTTATATGTCCTTTCAATAATACGCTCATAGTTGGATTGCGGCGGAGGCGATGGTGGTCGCTTAAGGGCATCCAAAGCGCGCTTCACTTTCACCGGATCTAATGTTTCCTTCGGAGGTGGAGGTTTTCGTGTGAAAAAGTCCCTCAGTTCGACACGGCAGATGTCCCTGTTTTCCTTGTCGGTCCTCTCATATGTTAACTTTTTTGGAGCCTTGAGACATGGACCATATTTGAATTGCTTCTCGCCTCTGCTTGTACTGCTAGCCGCCGGAGCGGCGATGTCTCTCTTCCACCGTTGCTGACGCGGCGGAGTCTGCTGACATGCGGAGGAGGCAGTGTGCTCTGACGTGCCGGAGGAGGTGGAGGAGGAGCCGGAGTGCCCTCACGCTCCGGAGGAGGCAGAGTGCTCCAAAACACCGAAGGAGGCGGAGGAGGAGCCGGAGTGCCCTCACGTGCCAGAGAAGGCGGAGTTCCCTGATCACTCGCTGGAGAATGAGGAGGTGGAGTGCCCTGACTTTTTGGAGGAGGTGGAGGCGGAGGAGGAGGCGGAGTGCACTGACTCGCCGGAGGAGGAGGAGGCGGCGTCCAGTACCATAGGATCATAGGACAAAGGTGAAACACCCAGCTCTCTTGGTACACCCAAGTCTAGGTACTGCGTGGGTAAAATAGGATCATAGGGCAAAAGTGAAACACCCATCTCTCTTGCTAAGCATGTGGCATAAATTCCATCATAAAAATAGCCACTACCAGCGCTGTGTTGCAACTTGCATGCAACAATCGCTCCAAGATTATAAATTTTGTTACCGGTGAGAGCAGTGCATATGAGGCTCAAGTCTGGAGCACAAAGTTTACTACAATCTTGTTTGCCTACAATACATTTTCCATTAAATAATGTGAAGTATTGGATTGTGGGAAAATGAATGCTCTTTATTCTACCTTGCGTCACTCCCCTAGTCTCACCATAGCAGAGACTAGTCAAGAATATCTCAAACTCATACCTTGGCGATTCATCGAGCGAACCCCAGAATGGGATTTTGCAGTGGTGAGTGAATCTCTCTAAAGATATGGTAAATGTATTTTCATACAATTTAAATGACACCCTAGACTCACGGGGATGGAATTTAAATCCTTTGACAAATGATTCAGTGAGAGTGAGGTGTTGGTTGCACTTATCTGAAATGTAGGGACCGAGATCTGCATTGTGAACATATTGCTCAAATTCCTCCTTAATGCCCACACTCACCATATAATCGTTGCATGGCCACAAGCATGTTTTGGTGGTGGCATCTCGTATGCAACTTTCACTTGGTTCAACATAAGACTGACGAGTGGAGCTGCTACTAGAAGATGCCTTCGAGGATCTCCTCCTCGAAGAACTCCTTCCAAAGAAGTTCATAATATTCGCGTACAATTTTCTAAAAAAAATTGGGTCACAATTTTTTTTAACAAAACTTCACAAGATCGGTAGCAACTACTCATATGGATGTATAGGGGCCATAGCAAGCATTCAAACTACTTAGAACTCTAAGAATTCAACATGCAAGCTCATCTACAGCAACACCAAGAGTAGCTAATTAGTCAAAATGTAAACCACTAAAGCAAAAACTATTTGGACACACGGAAGAGTCACATACCAAGCAACAATCCGCCGAAACAGTTTCGAAAATGGAGCTTCGAGCAAAGAGATTGAAATCCGCGGGGTTGAGAGCAAGAACACGAAAGAGAGAGCAATGGTGATTTTTTTTCTGGAGGAAGGTGATGATGTGGAATGAAGAGATAAGTAAGGGGGCCCACGTGGGGGCCATAACCCACCAGGGCAGGCCTGGGGGTCCTGGCGCGCCCAGGTGGGTTGTGCCCACCTGGTGCATGATATGTCTCCAACGTATCTATAATTTATGAAGTATTCATGCTAATATATCATCATTCTTGGATGTTTTACAATCATTTTATAGCAACTTTATATCATTTTTGGGACTAACTTATTGACCCAGTGCCCAGTGCCAGTTGCTGTTTTTTTGCTTGTTTTTTACATCGCAGGAAATCAATATCAAACAGAGTCCAAATACCACGTAACTTTTTGGAGATTTTTTCTAGACCAGAAGGAACCCAATGGGCTTGAGCTACACCTGGGGGGTGCCCCGAGGGGGGCACCACCCACCAGGGCGCGTCAGGGCCCCCTGGCGCGCCTAGGTGCACTAAAAAAATACACTTCCATGATGATACGTGTTTGTCACAGTAGGTCACGTTTTCTGTCATGCATGTACATCCATGACGATTTTATGACAGAATCAAGGTAGTCATACATGTGCTGTCGTAGAAGTGTTCCATGACATTACCGAAATTATCATCATGGAAGTGTCCACTTCCATGACGATAAATCGCGCGTCATAGAAGTGCTTTCATCAAGGGTGACCGACATGTGGCATCCACCGTAACGGGACGCCGTTAAGCTATCGGGTCCGATTTTGGATCCAATAACCCGCTAACAGCCACGACCAATGAGGATTTTCCATGTAAAATTCACATTGGCCAGAGGAAACATGTGTTGCCTCACCGTTGGGACAGATGTCATCAACTCATTGGACAGGAGCCGCCTATGATACGTCGACACGTGGCATGGCCCAACAGAGGCCCATTCCGTTGAAAAGCCGGGCCTGTCAAAATAAGCGGGCCAACCCATTAGCGGCCTACTTGAGTCAGGCCCATTTACAAGTACGACCCATACAAGTTACACAGAATCGACCCATCAAAGGCCCATTCTAGATTCTACAATTTCCAGCCCATCGTCAGTTTAAGCCCGTTAATGGCCCGCTACGTTTTTGGGCCCAATTGCGGCCCGAGCTTCTTTCGGCCTGTTAGCAGCCCATCATCAGTTCCAGCCCGTTAACGGCCCGGAATGTCTTTCAGCCTTTTCTCTGCCCATTCTACAGTTAGGCCAATTCTAGCCCGGTGTGACTTTAGGCCTGTCCCTGGCCCATTCGATAAATGGGCCAACTCTTAGCCCATTTTGTCCCTCGGCCTATTAACGGCCCGCATAACAGTTGGGCCTTTGATTTTAGGTCCACTAGGGGGCCATGTTCCATAGGGCATCATTTCAGCCCAATGCAACTTTCGGCCTGTTAAAAGCCTAGTTTGCAAATTGGGCCTCCTTTGGCCCATAACACTTTCGGCCTCTTACTGGCCCGTAAAGTAAAAGGGCCGAGACAAAATTGACATTTATTTCGGCCTGTTAAAGGCCCGCGGGCCATTCCCATTTATACGACCCTATCGAGCTTTAGGCCTGTTGACGGCCTGCTAAGAGCCGTTGTTACGATGGGCCACATCATTCGGGATCCACTTAATATTATTTTGATCAGCCCAATTAAGGCTCGCTTTGACTGCACATGTTTGTTTGTTTGTATGGCATCTAGGAAATGTTTGGGCGTGTTGTCCCCCGTTTCAATGATATAACATATTCAAGAAATATCCTACTCTATACTATCGCCTCTAAAAAACATACACTATACAATAAAAAGACTAAGGCATAGAAACACAGAATAATCCTACACTATACAATAAAGAAATTACAGCCGTATATACCCATTGGGCATTATAGTTCGGCAGTAGTGATAATAAAGCATACACAAACAACAAATTACATACGGGACAAATAAAGCTCATACATCATGCACACGCATCAACACAACTTACCATTTGAACTATAATCTCTTCAGAAAATAGGATTGGCCGGATTCAGATAGCACAAATTTTAGTCTGCAAAATCTCCAATTCCTTCATGGTTACCTCAATGTCTTGTTTCACTTTTTGACTCCTACATCTAATACCTTCATGTCTAGTCTCAACTTGTTGATTGTATGTTGAGAATCATGTGCATGTTGTCTTGCCACCTCTAGTTGATGCTCGAGAACATCAGCACATTCCAATTCCAATCCATAATAATTCGGTAATAGCCATGCCGCACTGCTCATGGATCTTTGTGTTGATGTCACTTCATCCTGAAATGTTTCTGTAAGTACACATGACTAGGGAAAAAATATAGTTACAATAGTGAATCGAGCAAGACAGACTATTTTGTACATGGAAAAACAGGACTAACAATAATGTTACACGTCATGAAGCATAAGCAGGTGATATTTTAAAAATTATAAAAAAGGTAGTCTGTGCAACCTACATACAGAAATCTCTCTTAGCTCACCAGGGGAGCATGATGTTGGGGCCCAATCGAAAACACAAACAAGTTACAAATTTAGACAGCATGTTGCGTATAAGTAAGCAAGCAGCTGGCCATTCTGTAGCTCAATTAAAGTCTTAGGGAGCATAATGAACAGCAGAGGGATTGATACAAACCTATTACAGCAAGCAAAACTATGCAATCATTAGCCTAGTGTAAACCAGATTGTGAGCCTCATGCAATAATAGTTCGTTAATAGACTTCAAAGCTTCAGCACACTTTGGAAGAGTAATTAAATGGTAAGGCCTTTAATTATGTCAACTAATAGTTATATAAGTATCCAACATCACGCATCATTGTTTGGGCATCTTATTAACTGAGGACAAATAAAGCAATTGAAAAGAGCAATTTAACTATGCCTGAAACAAACAAGGAATTGAACTATTGAGTTGGATACAATGACTTACCTTAACTGGTTGAAGAGGCTCAGCGCAGCTCCTACTTCTCTTGCAAGGCGCCTTCCTAACATCTTGTACTTAGAAATCCTCAACCTTATTGTTGGAGAAACCGATCACCTATGGGGTCACAAGGACCCCTTCTACGTTCGACGGGGGGGGGGGGGGGGTTAGTTGCACGAAGAGCAGGTCGAGTCGCTAGCACACAGGGGATTTTTATCCAGGCTCGGACAGCAAAGATGCGTAATACCCTAGTCCTGCTTTGTCTGGTTATATGTGTGTTCTTGAGCTTTTGAACTAGCTATGATGCATGCTTTGTCCAAAAGTCTGAATCCTCTCTCTGTGCACCTTGGGCCTCCTTTTATAGGCAAAGGGGTTGCCACAACACACAGGAGGTGGCAAGCTAAGGCGATCAAGCTTATCACTCGATCAACATAGGACAATTACATTTCATGCATTTTCTATGTGTCCTCTCGCTTTATTGGGGACGGCAACAGAGGCCATCCCGTCCTCCGCCGCTCCTTCTAGCCTTACCACGTGTCCGGGCCGACGAGGTATGCAGCACCACAATGGCCAACCAGCTGCTATGTTGGCGAAATGGCAAGCTTCCACGAAGATCTGCATGCCGCTACGCAGGCGCCTGCTTAGCTGGCATGCCTATCGTCGCATTGAAGTGGTAGTGAGGTGTCGAAACCTTGCCGGGAGCGCGTCTGGTCGTGGCCCAGCGATCGTCCTCGGCAAGGCTTGCCGGGGGTCTTGGAGTCATCCCCGGCAAGGGTCTTGCCAGGGGTCTTTGTCCTCTGGTCCCATGTGGATTCGTGGGACGCCAATCTTCATGAGGGACTGCACGCTATCAGGCATGTGCTCTCCAGATCTTGGTCTTAACGTTGTCGATGGTGTTAGAGCCCTCAACCCCAAGGGTGGTGGCCCTACTGGTCTCTTTGCAAGCTGCCATGGCAAGGAGCTTGCCAGGGGCCTCGCAGGTCACCTCGGCAAGGCTGATTACCGGGCGTGGCCCTGCTAGCCTTCTGCTGCTTGTCACTTTGAGCATCTGTTCTGATATTCTTTGTTCTTGTCTTGCTTCCTGCTGTCCTCCTCTACTTTGCCAAGCCCCGCTATAGGCGTGGCTATGACCGCCAGTGCACAAGTAAGGGGTACAGAAGTACCCACACTTTTGTACACCGATAGGAGCCCCCAGGCCTGAGCCACACACAAGCACAAGGCATAGTTGGGCCAGGCCCAAAGCAGTGCGCGGGCGGGCGTGGCAGAGGCGAACCGCCATGATCTTTCTGTCAGTTGCGCTTCCTCGCAACCCGCGTTGAGTGCGTGACATGGGGGTCGTGCGTGGGATGGCCTCAGCATGCTTGCGTCATCTCGCAGTCGATAGCAAAGAGGCGGCCTGTGCTTCCCTTATTAAAAAAGAAGGAATCTGCAGGGGCGCTACTCATTTACTAAGTGGACTCGGGTCGCAGCTTGCATGGCGACGCACCCCACGATCACGGGGTAGAAAACGGCCGCCCCACCTGTCCTCACGCTTCCTTCCGCTTCGCCATGTATCCCTTAAGCCTTGGGAAGGGTAGGCGGTGGATGCGGAGGACGTGGGCATTAACGCCGAGGCGGAAACCCAGGTGTTTGTTGATTGGGGGAGCGGGTCGGCTCCGGTTCCCCGTGCTTCCGAAGGCCGCATTGGCCGCGCGGGGCGGCCGCCCTTTGGGTTGGGTGGCCCGGTCCCAGTCTTGCTCTTCTATAAGAAGAGGAGAGTGATGGTGCTTCTCCGCATTCGCCCCCTTCTCTCCCTCTGCTTGCTCTCTTCCTCTAACTCGCCATGGCGAAAGGGCACGCTGGCGCCTCGACGGCGGTGACGAGGGCTTCTGTTCGACAATGCATTCCTCCTCCCCCAGACCCTCCGGCGGCGGAGCCCGCCGCGAGGGGGAGAGGAAGGGGACGGGGCCGAGGCCGTCGCGGCGCTCGGGGAGGAGGTGGATGGGGCGGTGCTCCAGTTGCGCCCCCGCCGACGGCTCCACCTCCGATGGGCGGCCACATCGGGGACCAGCCCTACGAGTTTCTCATTAGGTTGTATAGGCCTATGCGCAGTCGTCTCCAGCTTCTGACTCCGTTCGCCTGGGTGATGGAGTAGGAGGCCCCGCAGTCCTTGAGGCTTCACATGAGGAGCTGCGGGAATGACAACATATGGGTTGACGTTGACTTTCCTTGTCCTCACGACATGTATCTTCGTCAGTGGTGGAAAAATTTCGCACATGCCCACAACTTGACGGAGGGGCACGTTCTCCCTTTTAAGTTAATGGAGAGCGGCAAGCTCACCGTCAAGGTCTTCGAGAACTCTTGAATTCGCTTAGGGTGCTGCGTGGAGAGTTCCACCAATGACAAAAGCTCCTCCTCGAGCGACAGCGGCGAGGAGGACAATGCCAGCGATAACGACAACAGCAGGCGGGAGGACGACGACTCCGACTCTGGCTGACCGCCAGTGGCCGCACCATCATCTGGCCTGCTCCCTCCCCGGACAACACGCCTTGCCGGGGGTCTCGTCCTGCTGTCCCTGGTGATAGTGGTTGGCGGGCTTCCTCGTCAAGCTCTCCATCGCCCAGTTCCCCATGCCCGTCACCTTGCGTGATCTGCCGTACCTGGGGAGGAATAGGGCAAGAACGGGGATTACAGGCACTTATCTTTTCCTCAATTTGTAGGCGCTTGCCAAATCTTAGTTTTCTAGGAAATGTACTCTACCGAGCCCATGCTTATGTTCTGTAATATCTGTACTTGCATCAGCATATCAATGAAAAATATGAGCTTTCACCGAGAACTCATGCACATATGCATCCGTGTAGAGGCAAAGTGCCTCTTTAATGAAAATAAATGAGTTTCTCTAGCAAGCTACCTTGCCAGCGCTCCTGTGCCTGCCGGAGAATCATATCTTCCGGGTTACAGGCGCAGGGTCCAGCCCCCTGCCAAACTCCTCTTTTACCCAAGGTTACCGCAACTACCCCGACCGAAGCAGCGTTCGAGTCGGGGATGGGAGCAACGCAGTCTAGACAAAGTGGCGAGGTTTTCTAATGCGAAACTCACAAGTTACGAACATGAATGGCAAGGGAAGGAACTTTATCTGATTAAGTTGTTAATGGAGATGCCATGCTAAGCAGTCTTCTCATTTTCTTGCTGGGGCGTTGTTACTGCGGCCAGAAGGAAGAGAGGACACGGGCATGGAGCCTTGGCGGTTTCCCAGCACCTGTTAGAACCTAAGGTAGCACAATTTCTTCGACAAGTACACATGCATACACACACACACACACAAACACACACACAAATATATATATATATACATGGAAACTAGCAGGAAACTATATATGCTAGAAACTATCTCGCTGTGTGCAAGGCCTACGCCTGGCTCTATACATAGGGTTACATGCCTCACCGGCAAGGCTAGTACAAAAGGGGGTTGCCGGAGCTCCCGGCAACCGTGCCCTATGGGTAAAACTTGCAAATATTTTCGATATTCCAGGAGTTGCTCACTGGAATGCCATCTCCAGTCTCCAGGCGGACTGCGCCGGGCCTGGTGACTCGTATTACCCGATAGGGGCCTTCCCACTTTGGTGTCAACTTGTTTGAATTCTTTGCGTACTGAACGCACCGAAGAACAAGGTCGCCTTCCTCAAGGCTTCGGGCGTGAACCTTGTGGCTATGGTAGCGGCGTAGGGCTTGCTGGTAGTGAGCAGCTCGCACAACAGCTCAAAGACGATCTTCCTCAAGGAGCGTTGCATCATCTTGGTGCAATCGCTCTTGCTCAAGCTCATCATAAGAGAGCACTCGAGGTGACCCGTATATGAGTTCAGTGGGGAGAACTGCTTCTGCCCCATAAACCAGCGCAAAGGGTGTCTGGCCAGTGGCTCGATTTGGTGTCTTTCTAATTGACCAAAGAACCATTGGCAATTCATCTATCCAGCGCCTTCCACACTTGCGCAGCTTGTCGAAGGTTCTTGTTTTGAGGCCCCGCAACACTTCAACATTTTCCCTTTCCGCTTGGCCATTGCTCCTTGGATGAGCAACAGAAGCAAAGCATACCTTGCTACCAAGGTCTTGGATATACTGCATGAAGGTGCGACTCGTGAACTGTGTGCCGTTGTCGGTGATGACTCTGTTTGGCACACCAAAACGGCAAACGAGTCCCTTGAAGAACTTGACGGCTGACTGCGTTGTCACCTTCCTCATCGGCTCCACTTCCGGCCACTTTGTGAACTTGTCAATCACGATGTACAAGTACTCAAAGCCCCCGACAACACAAAGAAAGGGGCCCAGTATGTCGAGCCCCAGACCGAAAATGGCCAGGAGAGGGGGATTGTTTGAAGGGCTTCAGCTGGTTGATGAAGCTTCTTTGAATGAAACTGGCACGCTTCACACTTGGTTACTAGTGCCGTTGCATCCTGGAGGGCAGTGGGCCAGAAGAAACCTTGCCGGAACGCTTTGCCGGCAAGGGCTCTTGACCCTATGTGGGAGCCACATATGCCTCCGTGTATGTCTGCCAACAGCTCCAGTCTGTCCTCCCAGGGAATACACTTCAATTTCACATTGTTTGGCCTTCTTCTATAAAGGGCATCATCCACAAACTGGTACATGCTAGACCGACGGGCTACTTTTTCCGCTTCTTCCTTCTCCTCGGGGAGCTCCTCTGTTTGGAGGAAACAGACTGTATGTTGTGCCCATGCTAGAGCATGGGGCTCGACGGCAAGGACCAAAGGCATGCTTTCTGCTGCAGGGGCAGCCGCCTCAATGGCAAGGGCCTGGGGCCCTATCGGGGGCTGCTGCTCTTCAGCAAGCTTAGGGTACCCGGCAACTTCCTTGCTGACGGCTCCTGGGAGCTCCGAAGGAAAGTATTTGCCGGGGCCCACCTTCCTTCGCTTGTTCTTTTCTGCCGATGACTCGACGGATGGCTGAGTTAATTGAAGAACAAAGGTACCTGGTTCCATAGGTAGCTTGAGGGCAGCACACTTTGACAGGTCATCGGCAATGTTGTTCTCTGCTCGAGGATCATGCTCTGCTTGTAGACCGTCAAAGCGCTCGTCCAATTTCCTCACTTCATCCACATAAGCCTCCATCAATGGGATCTGATAATGCTTGTTAACTTGCCTGACGACAAGTTGTGAATCTCCTCTAATAATAAGCTTGCTGATCCCGAGGTCCGCCGCGATCCTGAGACCAGCAAGTAGCCCCTCATGTTCTGCGGTGTTGTTTGTCGACCTCTCCCGGGGAAAGTGCATCTGGATCACGTACTTGAGGCATTCCCTCGTGGGCGCGATGAGCAACATGCCGGCACCAGCACCTTGTAATGAGAAAGCTCTATCAAAGTACATAATCCAATGACTACTTGCCTCTTTGTCGAGAAGGCTGGTTTGTTGAACTTTTTCGTCGGGCATGGATGTCTATTCTACTATGAATTCTGCCAAGGCTCTGCTCTTGATCGTTGAGGTGCTCTCGAACTTAAGGCCAAAGCTTGACAACTCCAACGCCCACTCCACAATCCTCCCAGTTGCATCTGGGTTATGCAAGATCCATTTCAAAGGGAGGCGTGTGACAACGGTGACTTGATGTGCTTCCAAATAAGGACGCGACTTTCTTGAGGCCATAAGGAGGCCGAAAAGCAACTTCTGCATCCTAGAATACCTTGACCTAGCCCCCTGTAAGAGAGAGATGACAAAGTAGACTGGGTGTTGCATCACCTTCTTCTTTTGCTTTACCTCGCCTGCTTTCACAGATGCTGTCTCGCCGGGATCGAATCCTGCCAGGGGCTCTCCCTTGCCGGGATCGGATCCTGCCGAGGCTCTCCCTTGCCGGGATCGGATACCACCGGGTCCAGCCCTTCACCTAAGGTCCTTGCCGTTGCTCTCACCTCTTCCTCAACTTCTCTCTGTGCTACTAGCGCAGCACTGACCACTTGATTCGTTGCCGCCAAGTATAGCAGCAATGACCCTTGTGGCCTGGCTGCAACCAGTATTAGCGTAGAGGAGAGGTATCTCTTCAAATCCTGCAGTGCTGCCTCTGCCTCCGGAGTCCATTTCATCGGACCAGCCTTTTTCAAAATCTTGAAAAAGTGGAGGGAACGCTCAGCAACTTAGAGATGAACCTGCTCAGGGCAGCAGCCGGCAAGCCTTCAGACATCTTTGACCCGTCTGGGTGCCTGAATTTGCTCGATTGCTTTGATCTTGTCGGGATTTGCTTCGATTCCGCATTGAGACACAAAGAACCCAAGAAGCTTGCCGGACGGAATGCCGAACATGCACTTCTCTGGGTTGAGCTTGAGGTTGATCCCGCGCAAGTTTGCAGAAGTTTCTTTCAGGTCCTGCATGAGCGTGGCCTTATTCTTGGTTTTGACCACTATGTCATCCATGTAGGCTTCCATATTTCTATGGAGTTGGGGTTCAAAACCAATTTGGACCGCTCGAGCGAACGTCGACCCAGCGCTCTTCAACCCGAAAGGCATCCATACGAAGCATTACGCACCACATGGGGTGATGAACACGGTCTTTTCTTTGTATTCTTTTGTCATGAAGATCTGATGATATCCTGAGTAGGCATCAAGGAACGACAGTAGGTCGCACCTAGCAGTGGAGTCCACTATCTGGTCAATACGTGGCAATGGGAAATGATCCTTTGGACATGCTTAATTGATATCAGTATAGTCGATACATAGTCTCCACTTCCCATTCGCCTTACGTACTACTACTGGATTGGCCTACCACGTCGGGTGGAGAACTCTCTTGACCAAACCTGCCGCCTCCAACTTCCTGATCTCCTCGAGGATAAACTCCTGTCGCTCCAAAGCTTGCTTTCTGACCTTTTGCTTGACGGGCCATGCATGAGGGCAGACAGCAAGATAGTGCTCAATCACCTCCCTGGGAATGCCGGGGATGTCGGATGCTTGCCATGCAAACACGTCGACATTCGCCCGTAGGAAGGCGACGAGCGCGCTTTCCTATTTGCTGTCAAGGGTGGAGCTTATGGTAAAAGCTCTGCCCGTGCCATCCTCCTTGACGGAGACCTTCTTGGTTTCCGGCGGGGCCGCCTTGGACTTCTTGATCTTGCGGGTAGAGCTCTCTGGTACGTCTCCAGCGAGAACACATCACTCCGAGGAGGCACATTTGCCGGAGAGGGTACAAGAGCCCTTGCTAGAGCCAGGAGTCTTGCCGACGGCCAAGGTCTTATTGGTCCTCTTCTCGGTGGCAGGAGCAGGTGCCTTGGCGGCAGATGCTGCAACCACCTCTCGATAGAGCTGATCGGCGCACATGAGCGCATCCTTCCTATCGCAACCGACGGTGATGATGCTCATCGGGCCCGGCATCTTCAACTTGTATGTGTAGTGCGACGCCGCCATGAACTTGGCCAGTGCTGGGCAGCCAAGGATCCCGTTATATGGCAACAGGATCTCGGCAACATTAAAGACGATTCTCTCCGTCCTGTAGCTGAGGTCGCCACCAAACGTAACGGGTAGCATGACCTTTCCCTTGGGATGGCTTCTCCCCGGATTAATCTCGTGGAACGTGCCCGTCTCCTCGAGGTCTTCATCAGGGATCTGCAGTCTCTTGATCACGTTGGGCGAGATCAGGTTAAGGTCGGCCCCATCGCCAACTAACATCTTTGTCACCTTGAGGTTGCGTATTGTTGGGGATACCAACAATGGCAAACACCCGACCGCAGTTGTGCGATCAGGGTGATCCTCGGCGCCGAAGATGATAGGCGCGTGGGACCACCTCAATGGCCTTTGGGCTCGACCATTGGCTCTGTTGCATTAACCTCACACGCCCACTGTTTTACTTGGCGGTGGGAATAATGCAACGAAGCACCTTCGTCAACACACATGACTTCTGTCGCCTTCTGTAACTCATGTCGGTGGATTCGACACTGATACATCCATTTTGCGTCATGCTTTTATATTAATATTTATTACATTATGGGCTGTTATTACACATTATGTCACAATACTTATGGCTATTCTCTCTTATTTTACAAGGTTTATCATGAAGAGGGAGAATGCCGGTAGCTGGGATTCTGGCTTTAAAAGGAGCAAATATTGGAAACCTATTCTGCATAGCTCCAAAAGTCCTGAGACTCCACAAAAGTCATTTTTGGAATTAATAAGAATTATTGAGCAAAGAAAGTATCAGAGGGGGCCCACACCTTGGCCATGAGGGTGGGGGGCGCGCCCACCCCTACTGGGCGCGCCCCCCTGTCTTGTGGGCCCCCTGGTGGCCCTCCAGTGCCCATCTTCTCCTATATGAAGGCTTTTACCCTGGAAAAAAAATCATAAGCAAGCTTACGGGACGAAACTTTGCCGCCACGAGGCGGAACCTTGGCGGAACCATTCTAGGGCTCTGGCAGAGCTGTTCTGCCGGGGAAACTTCCCTCCGGGAGGGGGAAATGATCACCATCGTCATCACGAACGATCCTCTCATTGGGAGGGGTTAATCTCCATCAACATCTTCACCAGCACCATCTCCTCTCAAACCCTAGTTCATCCCTTGTATCCAATCTTGTATCCAAAACCACAAATTGGTACCTGTGGGTTGCTAGTAGTGTTGATTACTCCTTGTAGTTGATGCTAATTGATTTACTTGGTGGAAGATCATATGTTTAGATCCTTAATGCATATTAATACTCCTCTGATTATGAACATGAATATGCTTTGTGAGTAGTTACGTTTGTTCTCAGGACATGTGTGAAGTCTTGCTAATAGTAGTCATGTGAATTTGGTATTCGTTCGATATTTTGATGAGATGTATGTTGTCTCTCCTCTAGTGGTGTTATGTGAACATCGACTACATGACACTTCACCATTATTTGGGCCTAGACAAAGGCATTGGGAAGTAATAAGTAGATGATGGGTTGCTAGAGTGACAAAAGATTCAACCCTAGTTTATGTGTTGCTTCGTAAGGGGCTGATTTGGATCCACTAGTTTCATGCTATGGTTAGGTTTACCTTAATACTTCTTTTGTAGTTGTGGATGCTTGCAATAGGGGTTAATCATAAGTGGGATGCTTGTCCAAGAAAGGGCAGTACCCAAGCACCGGTCCACCCACATATCAAATTATCAAAGTAACAAACGCGAATCATATGAGCGTGATGAAACTAGCTCGACGATAATTCCCATGTGTCCTCGGGAGCGCTTTTCTCATTATAAGAAATTGTCTAGGCTTGTCCTTTGCTACAAAAAGGATTGGGACACCTTGCTGCACCTTATTTACTTTCATTGCTTGTTACCCGTTACGAATTATCTTATCACAAAACTATCTGTTACCTACAATTTCAGTGCTTGCAGAGAATACCTTACTGAAAGCCGCTTGTCATTTCCTTCTGCTCCTCGTTGGGTTCGACACTCTTACTTATCGAAAGGACTACGATAGATCCCCTATACTTGTGGGTCATCAAGACTCTTTTCTGGCGCCATTGTCGGGGAGTGAAGCGCCTTTGGTGAGTGGAACTTGGTAAGGAAACATTTATATAGTGTGCTGAAATTTTCTGTCACTTGTTACTATGGAAACTAATCCTTTGAGGGGCTTGTTCGGGGCATCTTCACCGCAACCAGTAGGGCAAAGATTTGCTCCTCAACCTACTGAACCTACTAAAAATGTTTACTTTGAAATTCCTTCGGGTATGATAGAGAAACTGCTAGCTAATCCCTTTGCAGGAGATGGAACACTGCATCCCGATTTACACCTTATCTATGTGGATGAAGTTTGTGGATTATTTAAGCTTGCAGGTATTCCCGATGATGTTTCTAAAAGGAAGGTCTTTCCTTTATCTTTGAAGGGAGACGCATTGACATGGTATAGGTTATGTGATGATACAAGATCTTGGAATTATAAACGATTGAAGTTGGAATTTCACCAGAAGTTCTATCCTATGCATCTTGTTCATCGTGATCGTAATTACATATATAATTTTTGGCCTCGCGAAGGAGAAAGCATCGCTCAAGCTTGGGGAGGCTTAAGTCAATGTTTTATTCATGCCACAATCATGAGCTCTCAAGAGATATGATTATTCAAAAAATTTATGCTCGGCTTTCTCTCAATGATCGCAACATGCTCGATACTTCCTGTGCTGGTTCTTATATGTTGAAGACTATAGAATTCAAGTGGGATTTATTGGAAAGAATTAAACGCAACTCTGAAGATTGGGTTTCCGACGATGGTAAGGAGTCAGGTATGACACCTAAGTTTGATTGTGTTAAATATTTTATGGATACCGATGTTTTTCGTGGATTTAGCACTAAATATGGACTTGACTCTGAGATAGTAGCTTCTTTCTGTGAATCTTTTGCTACTCACGTTGATCTCCCTAAGGAGAAGTGGTTTAAATATAATCCTCCCATTGAAGTAAAAGTAGTTGCACCTGTTACAGTTGAAGAAAATACTATCACTTATAATGATCCTATTGTTCCTACTACTTATGTTGAGAAACCACCTTTTCCTGTTAGAATAAAGGATCATGCTAAAACTTCAACTGTGGTTCGTAAGAGTAATACTAGAACATATACACCTCCTGAGAAAATTAAAGTTGAACCTAGTATTGCTATGGTTAAAGATCTCTTGGATGATAATATAGATGGGCATGTTATTTACTTCTGTGATGAAGCTGCTAATATTGCTAGACCAGATGCTAAGATACATAGACCTGTTGTAGGCATGACTGTTATTTCTGTTAAAATAGGAGATCATTGTTATCATGGCTTATGTGATATGGGATGCTAGTGCTAGTGCAATACCTTTTTCCTTATATGAAGAAATTATGCATGATATTGCACCCGCTGAGTTACAAGATATTGATGTTACAATTAAGCTTGCTAATAGAGATACTATTTCACCATTTGGAATTGTTAGAGATGTTGAAGTCTTGTGTGGGAAAGTTAAATATCCTCCTGATTTTCTTGTTCTGGGTTCCCCACAAGATAGCTTTTCTCCCATTATATTTGGTAGACCCTTCTTGAATATTGTTAATGCTAAGATCGGTTGCGAAAAGGATGTTGTTACAATTGGCTTGGGGGATATGAAACATCACTACAAAAAAAGACACATCCGTGACATTTTGGGCCGAACGAAATTTTTTTCTGTCATACATATGACACTTCTATGACGATAATTGTGACAAAACCCGGTATCATCATAGATGTGGTGGGCTCCTACTTCTATGACAAAAAATCATGACAGAAAATGGGCTTTTCGTCCTAGGCGGGC
This sequence comes from Triticum aestivum, assembly GCF_018294505.1. NCBI lineage: Eukaryota > Viridiplantae > Streptophyta > Magnoliopsida > Poales > Poaceae > Triticum > Triticum aestivum. The sequence continues at coordinate 606,254,713 of NC_057795.1, read as the reverse complement.
CAGAGACGCAGCTTCATGACATTCTTTGGGCCGTCCATGATGGAAAAAACCGTGGTAGAAGCGAGGGGGAGGAAAATTTTGAGGAGTTGCCGGTTACGGTGGGAGGTCGGGGGCCGAGCGATGCACGTTTCTCTCGTACACGTACGCGCGTGTGTGCGAGGCATTGGCTCTAACTGAACCCGAGCGAGGCGTCGGGGTCTAACTGAACCTGAGCGATTGCATTGCAGGCTACGCGTTACTGAACCCGCGCGATCGATCGATGGCTGTTAACTGAACCCGATGGAGCGATTCCTTCGCTACTGCTGCTAACTGAAGCCGATCGATTGGATGAACAGTGAGCATTCGGGGGGGGGGGGTAGGATGAACAGTGAGTGGTGGCGTTGCCTCTGGATGAACAGGACCCCGTGGTGTGGAGGGCTAGATGAAAGTAGACAGTGGAGGGGTGGCCGTGGAGGGGTGGTTGAACAGGACCCCGTGGTGTGGAGGGCTGCATGAACAGTAGACGGTGGAGGGCTGGATGAACAGTAGACGGTGGAGGGGTGGTTGAACAGTAGCCTGTGGAGTAAAGCGCGGTGGAGGCTGGATGAACAGGAGATGGTGGAGGCTGGGGGAGGCCGACGGTAGCCCGTGGAGGCTGGAGGAGGTCGACAGTGGAGATGAACAGTATCCTGTGGAGTCCCGTTTTGTGGTACGCCACACCCCTCCCGATGAACAAGACCCCCGTTTCGACCGTAGCGCTCCAACACAAGTCCGTTTCGTCCGTTTTGCAGTACGCCACACCCCTCCCGATCAACAGGACCCCCGTTTCGACCGTAGGAGGTCCGTTTCGTCCGTTTTGCGGTACGCCACACCCCTTCCGATCAACAAGACCCCCGTTTCGACCGTAGGAGGTCCGTTTCATCCGTTTTGCAGTACGCCACACCCCTCCCGATCAACAGGACCCCCGTTTCGATCGTAGGAGGTCCGTTTCCTCCGTTTTGCGGTACGCCACACCCCTCCCGATCAACAGGACCCCGTTCCGAATGTAGGAGGTCCGTTTCCTCCGTTGTGCGGTACGCTAGGCCTTGTTTCCATTGCCTGTTCCGTCCAAGCCAGTTGGCTCCCACGCGTTCTGTTGCCTCCCGATGAACACGACGCATTCCGTTGCCTCCCCATGAACACGACGCATTCCGTTGGCTCCCCATGAACACGACGACGACGCTGTTTCTCCGTTCCGACCCAGCCATGTACGTATGCGCGAGTAGGCGTTCGAGACCCTGCCAGTATGTACGTACGTGGCCATATTTTCTTTCTTGCACCCTCACCGCTATACGTACGTGTACATGCTACGTGCGATCCTCTACATCGACACGTGCGCGCTTCTACTACGACACGTGCGTGCCTCTACATTGACCAGTATGTACGTACACTTTCGCGATGAGAATGACCACGCTACATACGCTTCGACCAGGTGGGTCCCAACTGTCAGGCACTTCCTTGCCTGCGAAGGTGTAGCTGGTGGGTCCCAACAGTCAGGGTGGCGAATCGTTTTTTTTGCCCGGACGCACTTCCTTGCATGCGAAGATGTAGCTGGTGGGCCCCAGCAGTCAGGGGGGAAACGTTTTTTATGCGAAATACTGGTGGCCCGTCCGGTGGGTCCCTGCTGTCAGGTGGAGGAATAATTATTTTGCGCGTAATAAGGAGGCACTTCCTTGCGGCCGCCGTGGACCCAGCTGTCAGCCTCTCCACACACAGTACTCTTCCGATGGAAGTTAGTCGTTGACCACATTGACCACGCCGCGCCGAGAGCACCACGGCGGTGGACGACGGCGAGGCCTAGGAAGGGGACGACGCGGAGCCGGGGAAGACGCAGCAGTGGATGCCCACGCGAAGAGGAGTACGAGGGTGAGGCTGCCGTCGCTGCAGAATAATAGGGGGTGTGGGTGAGTAGAGGGATGGCCTGGCAAGCGGTGGGAGTAGTAGGGTGGTGAGGCCTCCGCCGCATCGCAGCCGGCAATGGGAGGAAGGAGCACGAGGTACGACCGGCGCTGGTTTGGGCGGCTGGAGCAAGAAGACCAGAGGTTGAAGAAGCACTACGGCCGTTAGATGGACATCGTACGGTCACTGGAGCTAGAATCATTCATATTGACTAAGTTGACAAAGCCCTCCGTCCCCGTCAACTTAGTAGGCCCACAAGTCAGCTTCCCACCAAGGTGAGTCCCATCTAGCAGGGGGAGTATTCATTTTTTGTGCGTAATAAAGAGGCACTTCCGGTGGGTCCGAGCTGACAGCGGGGGGAATGTTTTTTTTGCGAAATATGGTGGCCCGTCCGGTGGGTCCCAGCAGTCAGGGGGGAAACGTTTTTTTCGCGAAATAAGGTGGCCCGTCCGGTGGGTCCCTGCTGTCAGGTGGAGGAATAATTATTTTGCGCATAATAAGGAGGCACTTCCTTGCGGCCGCCGTGGACCCAGTTGTCAGCCTCACCACGTACAATACTCTTCCGATGGAAGTCGGTCGTTGACCACGTTGACCACGCCGCGCCGAGAGCACCAGGGCGGTGGACGACGGCGACACCTAGGAAGGGGACGACGCGGAGCCGGGGAATACGCAGCAGTGGAAGCTCGCGTGGAGAGGAGTACGAGGGTTCACTGGTTCAGCTGCGGTGTCGCTGCAGAATAACAGGGGGTGTGGGTGAGTGGAGGGATGGCCTGGCCAGCGGTGGAAGTAGTATGGGGGTGGTGAGGCCTCCGCGGCAACACAGCCGGCCACGGGAGGCAGGAGCAGACGGCACGACCGACGCTGCTTTGGGCGGCTGGACCAAGAAGACCAGAGGTTGAAGAAGCACTACAGCCCTTGGATGGACATTGTACGCTCACTGAAGCTAGAATCGTTTATATTGACTAAGTTGACAAAGCCCTTGGTACGCTCCAACTTAGTAGGCCCACAGGTCAGCCTCTGAATCGGTGCGCCCCAGATGTCAGGGGGAGGAATCATTTTTTGGGCGGCCAAAGCTAAGAATATCTGAGATTGAAGAAGAAGCACGACATCCGTTGGATAGATATCCAACGGCCACTGCTGCTAGAAACGTGTGTTAACTATAATAAGTTGACAAAGCCTTGCATACGCGTCAACTTATTTTTTTAGGGGACGCGTCACTTAGTAGGCCCACAAGTGTGTGGCAGAGAACTTATAGACCATTTGCGTTTTGTAAGAATGTACAGCCCATTTTTGAATTCTAATGGAATTTACAACAGCCCATTTACAATTTGTTAAAAGTACAGCCCATTTTCTAGCTAGGACAATGATTAATAATTTCAAACAGCCATTGAAGACAGAATTCAATAAAATTTCCCACATTTTGATGGGATCCGAAATAATTTTATCCCGAAATTTCTAGTCAGATTAAATATAAATTTGTATTATGTAAAAATCCAACGAAACATTGCGCGCGCAACAATGAAAATTTAAGATTTTCAAAATCCATAAATAATATTTTATAAACTAATTTCGTGTTTGGTGCATTTTTTTATAGTTACTGCCCAGTTTTTATAATTACATCCCATTTATTATTTTTAAAGCCCATTTTCCTGTTAAGCCTAATGCATCCCTCCTAGGAAAGATTTGCAGCCCAGCGGGGCGGAGAATAACAAGTTGACCTTGCCTGGGTATTCCTCAAAAAGACGTATAGCTGGGCTAGCCATTTTCATCTTGAAAAAAGTAGTATCTGGGCTGGATATCTGGCCTGGGCTAGACGGGCCACAGCCCGCCCAGTTAATACCCTGCTCTCCTCTGAACAACAACGAAATCATCGCCAAGAAAAACTCTGCAGTGCTCACGCCTCAAAAACACAAATACTGCTCGAGCTGCTTGGTCCCAGCTGTCGGCCGCACCTTGTGCAATTCTCTCGTTTATATTGACTACATAGGTTGACAATGGTGTGGGACCGTGATGTCAGGAAACCAGGAGAAAGCAAAAAAAATATAGTTGTACATAATAAGGAGGCACTTGCGTACGTACGGCTATGGCCCTAGTGGGTCCCTAGTGTCATCCAGTCAAAATAAAGTCATCTCCTGAATCCTCATGTTCGTTGACCATGTTAACAATGCTCGGCGCCACGGCGAGCGCAACAACTCGAAGGACAACGGAGAGGGCCTCGCGGGCCCTACGGAGGTCTGATACAGCGCCCGCTGCTCATTCAGGAAGCCAGGATCATCGGACACCTATGAGCACCTTCGAGAAACTGAGACGGCATGAAACGGTAAGGCCGCGCTTGGGAGCTCTGGTTTATTTCAAACCTGTATTAACATACAAGTGTAATTTACTCGTCATCGGAAGGCCCGAGGTCTGTAAGTAAAACCGGCGGGTTACGCGTGTAATTTGAGAGACCAGTGTATATTTTACGAGCACTGCTATATGGACGACATTACCAGACGATACATGCACGACGTGCGTATCATGCCATCCATGGGCAAGGCTGAAACAGCAGCTAACGGCTGGATTAGCAATCGTCCGAGTGTCGTTCAGCGTTTTTATCGTGTGTGAAGTACTTCCGATATTTTACTAGTCGAAATCGACCAACCAAGCGCCTTCGCCCGAGACCATCTGCTTTAATTTACAAGCGTCAGTTTTACAAGCGGTTTTGGTTGGAAAACGACGATCCAATCACGGCCTAATATCATGAGTTGGTCGGAAGATCATATGGTTTCACGTCTAACCTACCCGACATGTCGTATAGGCTATGAATGAAACATCAGACGATGAACTTCTTACGCACGGAAACAACAGAAGAGGATGATCTTCTTAACAAGCAAATCACTGGCATTAGATCGACATGCAAAACAATACGAAGCATTATTCTCAGGAGGCACGGTGAACAGCTCGTGATGCCGCATGCCACAACATTCCAAGCTCAACTTTGCAATCAAACACAAGGCCTGGCATTACATAGACAATATTCAGAACAAACTCTTAACACAGGAATATCTCAGCAGAGTAACTATTTACTTCTAAACTGAACACAGGAATAGGAAAAAACACTCGACGCTGCTCACAGCAAGGGCGTCCCACTCAAAAATATCAAATGCATGTCTTCTGGCTAACATCAATGAGCAAATTTTGACAAGGTTTTCCAATTCCAATATATTAAACTAACGTCTTCTTGCTAACATCAATGATTAAACTTTGACAAGCTTTTCCCATTCAAAATATGTAATGCCTATGATCGTGTCCTGTCGTAGCTTCTTGTACTTGTTTGGGCACTTTTTGCCCAGGGCACTCCACGTGTTGTTAAATTGCCAATGGTCTCTGCAAACTAGTCATGTCACCGGTGTCTAATAATAATCTGTAAAGCTTCTCAGGCGTTCCGTCTGTAATGTACCGCAGCCAGTGACTGCTTCTTTCTGCAAAGTGGAACGACCAACTGGACCCAGTAACGCAGCAGTTTGCCTTGGACACATTGGCTCCTTTTGTGCAGTTCAACTAAAATCGAAGTCGGAATAAAACCGAGCTTTAATTTTGATATCCCTGTAAGCAACAATAGGTATAAGGGAAACAATTACTGAGAAATAACGGTTGATGACTTGTCTTAATGGGAAACAAAGCAGGAGAGTAGCAATTCTCCATCAGTGTGATTCATTCATATTGACTGAGACATTATCTTAACAATGCCTTGTTTCAACATGTATAAAGAACGACAAAGCAGAAAAGTACCATTCCTAAAACAATGCAACTGATTCATTTTTAAAGAGACATTATCTTAACAATACCTTGGTTAAACATGTAGAAAGAACTACAAAGCAGGATAGTACCATTCCTAACAAGTGTTGCAGTTTTGAACTAAGATTCAGTAGTTAATTAATTCTGAGAGTGGCATTGCTTAATTTTACCAGCGGCATTAGATTAACGAAAAGCATAAACAGTTCCAGGGGAGAGTGGGCGCAACAACAATATGTGCTTCCATCTACTTATAAAGGGGGTGATGCAGAGTTTGTTGTAACAAAGCAACAAGCATCATGTCTGGGTTGGTCCCATTTTTGTTCACTACTTAATGGGAAAAGACAGCAATACAATAGCTTCAATTCAACATTTATTTAAAACAGTACCAATACAGGTAGCACAACATCTCAAAGCACACTGCACAATCATGTGGATGAAGGCCTGTACTGACCTTTCATGAGAACACCAGGATAAAATACGAATCAGCTAACACGAATAGGAAATCCAATCTCCTTTTGTGCAGTTGCACTGAAATCAAGCAAAGTGTTTCGCGTAGCGAAGCAAAATGTCGCAATAGCAACAAGTTGAATAGATATCATGTGGTTGAGACCAAGATTTGAAACAACTCGACAGGAACACTGGAAACAAATCTCGGATCTCCTTTTGTGCAGTTCCACCAAAATTAAGCAAAGTCACCGGTGTGACATTCAAGTTGAACTGCACAAAACACTCTTAAAACATAAGTGTTTCGAGTAGCGAAGCAAAATGTCGCAATAGCAACAAGTTGAATCGATACCCCTGTTTTAACAGAGGCAAAAAAGGAAACAATTACTTGCCGATAAAGGAGGATGAAACAAACGGTGACAGAAAGAAGCATCTAACTTATCTTGGATGGAAAACAAAGTAGGATAGTAGCATTTCTAAAACGGTTGCATTGATTCATATTAACAGAGACACTCTCTTGAAACAACATTCGTTAAAAAATGTAATTTACTTTTAACAGTGGCATTACTTCAATTTTCCGGCGGCATTCTTAGATTAACAACAGCAAAATAGCTGTATGGGACATGCTAGCACCATGTGCGTCCACACGTATAAATGGGTGATGCAGAGTATGTAGCCAAGCAGCATATCTGTGTTGGTCCCATATTTGTTCTCTTTGAACTTTTTTCCTATGTGAGGGCAGCAAATCTAGTCCTGCACAAACTACCCGACCCCCCCCCAGTTTCTTTCCCTTTTCAACAAAGAGATCGGTTCCTTACAGATGTGTGTACTGGGTTACCCCCTTTTTCCCTTTTCGACCAACAAAGCGGCTGGATAGCCAGTCTATACTACTTTTCCTCCCTCCTTTCCTCATTGAACCACGTCCTAGATTCATGCTCCACCCCACCGCACCTTTCTTTCCTCTTTGAACCAAGACCTAGATTCGACTACAGATCGAAAAAGATCCACATGCAGCTAGAGCAACGACGGTTTCAGAGAAACTTATACCTTAGGGTCGTCGGGATGTGGCAAGGCGTGCGGCGGGAGGCCGGATCTGCCCACACTACGTACGGCAGCGAGGAAGAAGGGGTCGGTGGCCCTCCCGCACAGGCGCTGGGTGAAAGAGAACAGCGCAGCCGGCAGTGGATTGCCTCCCTCGCCGAAGGCGATAGAGTTAACGCTGCACCTCCTCCCCTTCCCGGTGCGACGGGATACGGACGCCTCCTTCACCAGCTGTGAGGGGGGAGAGAGAGACAAGAGGCCAACGCAGTCTTGTTTAGATCTGGTGAAGAGAGGGTGAGAGACTGTGAATATAGCAAACCCTAGCAAATGAACGCTGAGCCTCCAGCGTGTAACATATATGTATTGCGGCGAGCGTGTGGAGAGTGCAAACCCTATCTAAGAGAACAAGCGCTGAGGCTCCCTCTTATATTATATACTTGGGGAGCTTAGATGTGATATCCTTAAATAACATCTAGATGTGAATTAGACAAACTGATTTCTAAGGTACCAAGAAAGAAACTCGATCAAAAACATGCCCCCGCTTCAAGGTCGCGAGAGTCGTCGCGCACACACACATAGACATAGACATGCATATCCGTGTTTATGTAAAATTCCATTTCCATCTCAATCTCCAATCATATTTGTCCAACTGGCACATTATTTACATTGTTAATTATATACGCAGCAATATTAACGTACACATCTCTTGTTTGCGCACGTCCGGACCGCTGCCACGGCCGGTCCTGACCAACCCGAACCCTCTTCATCACCCGCGCGTGCTTCCCGCCCGAAACGGTCAGTGCCGCATTCATGCCCGGCCAGAGCGGACGCGACCTCTCACTGGCGCCGGCATTGAAGCGGCGCGCCGGCCGAGAGAGCGTCGCCCGCGCCGCTTCCGGGTGCACGCGGCTGCTCCGCGTTCAAAGGTCGCAATAGCCGGCTACAACATGCATGTAAAAAGTTCTTGGGAGTCCGTGCTACAGCTAGCTGTCCTCCCCCAACTCGTCAATCTCTTCCAGTAGTGCTAGTAGTACTCCATGGCGCGATCCATCGACAAGCAGGCGGGAAAGTTATCGTATACTCGGTTTGCGGTGAGTGGCATGCCGAGCGACCGTGTGGGGTCGAGCCGTGGAGGAGGGTGAGACACGAACACGACAGACGTGATTTAAACGTTGGTTTTGCTCGATGGCGCGATCCAACGAAACGAAACGTTGGTTTCTCTCCGTTTCCATTTTTTCTCCGGAAAAACGGAAACTTTCCACTCCATTTTCATTCCTATTCCAAGGTTGCCCCGTTACAACATTCCATCAAATACAAAGGAAAACTAACACGCATGCTGATGCATCTCAATGATTCACAGATCATAGCCAATATTTACTTCACAACTAAAGAAAAAAGTTGTGAGAGCGTGTACGAAAGAAAAACTACTGATGGGGTCACTACGACTTAAACCCTAAACCCTAAACATGATTTAATTCCCTGGCCAGGTAGAACCTGTCGAAGGAAAGACGGCTGGCACCCTCGGATCATACGATGCTTTTGTGCAGTTCCACTAAAATCGACCTGAGCATCCCTGATGGCAAAGATATTGAAGAAGTGTGATTAGAATAATAGTACTGGCACTAGTTCATGAGACATAAACTCATCACAAGTAGAAGCCGGTAGAAGTAGAGAAAGATCGACATGGAGATGGAGCTACGGCAGTGGAGCAAGCCGGCTCCAAAAGGAAGATGGACTACCTGGGACGTCGGGCTGTACCTAGAAGGGCGGTTGGGACGCGGCATCGGCCCATACCGCGGTGACCCCCGATTGGGACGCACCGACTGTGGGTTTTCTCCCTCGCCGATGTCGACCGCGTCTACGCAGAACATTGTTCCCTTCCCCCAGCTGCGGGATCAGGCCCGTCGTTCTATGCTTGTGAAGAGAGCAACCTTAGCAAGCAGGCTTGTAGCTTAGGCTCCTGCTAGTGTATATATAGTGGTTTTCTTTTTCTCTCCATATCAACCACTTTATATTGCGTACGTGTCATTCAAGAGTGAAATGATGGTTGCTTCTTCCGACTAACTTACTGTGTGATTTGACTGCTCCTTAGTGGCCCCTACACGTACTCCCCCTACGTGTATGCAACAGTCACACGTACACATGGACGCAAAAACGCGCGACGCCCTAATGCATGCATGTCCGAGCACACGACGGAACACACACGGTCACGCTAAGTGCTCAACCTACACGTGCATGCACACACATACTCAGTCAGGGTGAGCTAGTGACCGTATAAACACCGGAAAATATATATATTGAGCGCAATGAGCGTATTATGAAGTCCACTGACCGTATTTTTACAAATATACAGTGACAGACAGTGTATTTATCTCGTTTGAAATTAATCCATATTAACCGGAGAGGAGGCAGTATGGACTAGCATTACTTGCGCGCGGTGGCTCGCAGGACAAGGAGAAACTTTTGACTAATGCAAGCTCTCCCTCGCTCAGGCGGTGGACGTGCAACAGTTAATTCGGTGTCAGATTGCCAGAAGCATACACTATACTACTAGTGCTACTATTGTTCGACTTCCCGAATAGGCGAACAGCCAAGCGCAAAGTTTACTAGTACTAGTACTACTAATATAGTCTATAAAGGTACTATACCTTTAAGGTGAAGCCAGGATACCAAGGAGCGATTGTTTCGTTTGAAATTGGACAGTTCTATCCCTGATGTGCTACCGAGAGAGGCTGGGGTTAGTTTTTCTAGGCATGCATACCATTGGTTGAGCCTGCCCCACACCGGAATTCTCGCGCTGCATGCATCTCTCTCTCTTTCAAGTCTGCATGCGTCTCACTCTTCCATGCCTGCATGTGTGTCACTCTATCTGCATGCGCACGCCTTGGGAAGGGGCGATTGGTATGGGAGAGAGAGTTGGGAGTTACTGCGGCTGCACATGCAGTCAAAGCGGAACAGATGGGAGGGGTACCAGTGGAAAGAGCGGGGTAAAGAAGCTAAGGCGCAGAGCTTTGAGGGAAAAACTGAATTTTCTTAGGCGCAAACCAAAAAGGACCGGAGGGAGTACTAGGAACCGGATGGAGGAGCGTCTGCACTCTTATTATAATTTTAAAATGTGATAAAGCAATCTTCAACACATTTGGTTCTCTTCGAGGGTTCTCGCATGTGATAATGGAAGTTGATTGCATGGAACACTCGCCACAATTCTCGCTTAATTCTGGCTCATATCCTGTTACAAATAGTAGCGCTCGGTAATATTTCCTCTTTTTTTGTTATTCAGCATGTAAACAGGTCAGCAAACCTTGCGGCGCATCTTCGTGCGAACCGTGCTTGCTGCACTTTGAATGTGGCCGAGAGCTGGCTTGATGAAACACCTCGCTTCCTACTTCTTTTTTTGCGGGGTACCTCGCTTCCTAGTGACCAGTGTCTTGGCTGATCGTCCTAAGAATGCTTATATATGAATAAAGCTCTCTCATTTACCCGCAAAAAAGATTAAGCCATATTAACCGGAAAGGAGGGAGTATGGACTAGCACTACTTTTTGGTGTGTCCCGTCAACTCGCAGAACGAGGAGAAGCTTGCAGGACAAGGTGAAGCTCGCTTACGCCTTTTGACTAATGCAACCTACCCTCGGTGGACATGCATCAGTCCATTCGGTGTCAGATTGTCAGAGGCATACACTGTAGTACCCAACATGCGGAGTACCATCATTGTTCGTCTTCACGAAGAGGCGAAGAGCCAAGCGCAGTAGTACGAGTAGTACTACTACTAGAACCGCATGGTGGAGCGTCTGTACTCTTATTTTTTATCTCTGATAAAGTACACGTTTATTCCGGAGAAGGGCGGAAAACGGCAGCCCAACATGTAATGAATGATATCGATCAACCAACCATGCTCGAATATATCTTGGCCTCCGTGCGAGCCCGTCTGTGTGTTCTAGCTCCTCGTCTCTCTCAAGGAACGGCGGGTTGGCTCTTTGCCGTCAATTGAGATCGGTTTGCTCACACTCCTGTCCCACATGTCAGTGATATGCCAAGAGGAGGTGCGTTGACCGACTGGCCATACGCGTACTTGGTTTTGCACCTTCATACTACTCCTCCCTCCGTCACAGTTTACCGGGCGCGCTTCATTATGATGCATTTCTCTCAATGCATTTCCACCACCAGAGAGACTTTAGACGCGTTTGGTTTAATGCTCAATTAATTAGGGCATGGTAACCGCAATCAAGTCCACAATTTTCTCTCCATGTACTCTGTACTACTACTAGGAGTGGAGTAAGTGCATGCATGTGTGTACCCAGGGTGGAAGCACTGCATGCATGTGTGTACGCATTATTCCCTCTAGTAATAGACGCCGTGCTATAACTACCAATGCTATTTTTCAGGCCGATCGCTAGTCGCCTTGGTCCCACAGATTCGTTTTCTTTTTTCTGAAGCGCGCTGTATAAACAGTGACGGATGGAGTAGTATGAGCGGATTCAAAGAAGAGCGTATTGATGGTTGCTTCTTCAGAGCAACTTACAGTGGGAAAGGTGGGGCTTATGATTTGACTGCTCATTACTCACTATTAATGCGGCGCAACGACCGGGCTGAGTCTCCCATGCGGTTGTGCACTACCCCCTAGGTTCTTAAATATACTCCGGAGTATTTGTCTTTCTAGAGATTTCAACGAGTGACTACTCAAATATTTGTCTTTTTAGAGATTTCAAATGGACTGGCACATACGGATGTATATAGACATATTTTAGAGTGTAGATTCACTCATTTTGCTCCGTATGTAGTCACTTGTTGAAATCTCTAGAAAGACGAATAGAATATTTAGGAACGGAGGGAGTACACATACGAAGCAAAATGAGTGAATCTACACTCTAAAATATGCCCGTTTGAAATTTGTAAAAAGACAAATATTTAGGAACGAAGGAGTATAATTTTGTGCATGGCACATGGACCCGGATGATGAAGAGGCTTCTGGCAATGCTATCAAGCTTCCATCATTTGTTTACATAATTGACGTACTATACAAATAATTTTCCAGCGACATGAAATTGTACAATGGTGTGAGCTTTCAGCTTTTGTTTCGCGTGTCTTGCCATCGATGCTCTTTCGGAAACAATAAAAAACTAACTCCCTTGCTAATGCATGTCAATTATTAGCAGATCAGAGCTAATAATTACATCACAACTGAAAACAGAGTTGTGAGAAGGTGTTAAATTAAAATTGATCCATGCTTTCATTGGCAGCAACGTCCCCCCAGCTCTGTCTAAATCAACAAGGCATGTTGGGAAAAAAGTAGCTGTCTGGAGCATGCAACATTCCGATCATTTTGTGCAGTTCCACTAAAATAGAGCTGAGCGTCCCTGTTCCAAAGATATTAAGTGTGATTACGATAATAGAGGACTGCTGATGAAACAATAAACACACAAATAGAAGCCGGTCACCTTTGCAGTCTCTCTTAAGACTAACTAGTTGGAGAAGATTAGGCTCGGAGTTGGATGAGGAGGATAGAGCAAAACCAATCTCCCTTTGTGCAGTCGCACTGAAATGTAGAGACGTTGCCCGTGTGACATTTTAGTACAACTGCACAAAACACTCTTAAGAAAAAAGTGATTTGTGCAGTTCACCAAAAGGTCGCAATAGCAACGAGGTGAAATGGATAGCCCTGTTTGCAAAAAAGAGGTAGAAAGGAAACAATTACTGGCCAATAACAGTTGATGACACATGCGGCGACAAAAAAGAAGCATATTCCTTGCCCTAAGGGAAGATAACATCACGGTTGTGTTTGTCTAAAACGGTGTGAGGACGAGAATGCAATATGGAAAGTACGCTGGATGAGCTACATTTCGGGCAAAGAACTATGGAAGATCCACATGCAGTGACATGGGAAGACGGGCAGTGGAGCAAGGCCGGAGGGGATACCTGGAGGTCGTCGGGATGTAACTAGGTGAGCGGCGGCGGGCGGAATCTGCGAGCAGGTGGCGTAGGCCCTTCCACGCCGGAGCTTGGTCAGAGAGAACAACGTGTACCGCAGATCGGGACGTGCTGCCTCGGCGCCGTCGAACGGAGAAACGATGAACTTCCTCCCTTTCCCCCGGCGGACGAGATGCGGCCGGATCAATGACCAACAGTGAAAGAGAGAGAGAGAGGCCACCGCACTCCCTTTCCCCCGGCGGACGGGATGCGTCCGGATCAGTGACCAACGGTGAGAGAGAGAGGCCACCGCACTCCCTTTCCCCCGGCGGACGGGATGCGGCCGGACCAGTGACCAACGGTGAGAGAGAGAGGCCACCGCAGCCTTGTGTGAGATACTCTGAAGAGCGACAAACCAGGCACGCAAGGCTCCATTGTATATAGTGAGCGGACTACCTTTTTCTCCATAAAAATCGTTTTATATTCTGTGTACGTCCCATTGAGCACTATAACTTTATTTAAAAATAACGCGACAACGTGTCAAGTCGAACTTTGTTTCGTGCAAGCGTGGTACACGACCTCCCTAGGTAAACAACCGCTACAGTCGTTTAAATTAGCACGTGGGCTGCCATTTCGTAAAGAAATGAGCTCCACCGTGTACCCGCGCGGGTGTGGCTGGGCACGAAGCGTGAGTACGTGCACGGTGCACCTATTCTCTTCTTGTATATGTACACCACCTACATGGGGTTGTGTGAGAGAGATACAAACCTAGAGAGATATAGTGTGTGGGTTCTTGAGAGTTTTTTTTGGGGGGGGGTTCAATCAAAAAATGTAACATATGCAATGTGTGTGAAATAGAGTCCTGGATATAACATATATATAGAGGGCGCGATCCACGAGAAGAGAGTGGAGGTATCACCGGCTTGAGGTGTCCATAGAATCGAAAAGAGGGATGATGTGTGGGTGTGTGTGCGCGCGCGATCGATAAAGAGTGCCATCGAATTTGTGTGTGCCCACGTCAAAGATATAGAGTGGCTGGCCTACTGGAACGTGAGAGGGGACATGTGCAGTTTGTCTCTGTGGCATGGATACCTACCTGCAGCGCTCGACTATCGGTGTGTGGTGGGGGAAGAGGGAGGCCCAATTAACTATAGAGGTACAATGGCTGGTATATGTGTGGAGGAGGAGAGAGGCCTACCTCATGTATTAAGGAGATCGATCTGCCTCATGTATTAAGGGAGATCGATCGGCATCCATGCATATGTGCAGGAGAGGAATAAGGTTGGGAGAGAGACAGAGCTAGAGTGTTGGAGGGGGTGGTAGTGGAGTTGCTTCTAACAAATGGTGGGATAGGCTTGCTAGACAAACGGAGGGCACGCCCGCAATATCAATAAGAGAGGAGATGGCTGCTTGTTGTCTGTGCACGTGCGTGTGAGAGACGGGTCAGGAGGCATGCACGAATGATGAGGGGGGACGATGTGGCTGTGGTAAGCAGACATAACTACATAGGAAGATCAATCGCCCTTTGTTAGAGAAAGGAGAGACATAACTTGTGAGGTACGTCGATCGATGGGGGGGGTAGTTAAAGTCGATCCAGGTATATGTTGGGAGATCGATCGGTATACATGCATGTGTGTGTTAGAAGCAAACGAGGCACGAGGAGAAGGATAGAGATAGAGGGATGCATGTAGGAGGTGGTACGAGAGGCATACTATATCGAGCGGGGAGGAGTGTGCGAGTACGAGAACGATGAAAAGAGTGGTGGGAGTGAGGCATGGACGGTGACAAGAGAAGAGGGGAAGCTTGTGTTTGTGCTAGGCACACCTGGCTAGAGAGGCATATCGATCGATGTGTGCCGTAAAGAAGGAGCTGGGGGGCCTACACACACCATGGGTGAACGACCTAAAGTGAAAAGACGAATTTGCGCGATGGAGCTAGAGAATGCTGAGGGAGGGTGAGAGGGATGCGGGCGTGTGCATGCACAAGAGAAAGTTAGCGCTAGCTACAAAGATAAGAGGGTTGTGTGGGTGTAAAAGACGAATAGAGATCATATATACTTCATTATAAAAAGCGAATTCGGATATTTGAAGAATTTATCATAGTGTTTTAAACCGACGCATGTGTGAATATATATAACGGTGATACACATGGTGTGTTTATGAACATGTTATACTACATTTAATATATTTTATCTCTACTCTTATAAAAAACGGAGTTGTTGATGATGGTGTGCCTGCCATCCTGCATTATAGGCCGTCCGATTTATATCTGGCGGATAGCAAGGAAACTATGATGGTTGAAGTTGGCAACAATCATGATTGTAGATTCTTATTGAAATAGAGAAACGAATTCAAATTTAGTTTGAATTGCAGTGGTAGTATAGACATTTGGAATGCACTAAAATGTTGGTATGAGTAGGTTACATGCATTATACAGCAAGCGAAAAAATTAACATAACATGGATTCATACTCCCTCCTTCCATCTATATAGGGCGTAATGAGATTTTTAAGACCGCCTTTGACTATTGACAAGATTAATAGTACATGACATGCACAATGTGAAAATTATATCATTGAAAGAACCTTTCACAGACGAAGTTAACGGTGTGCTTTGTGTAAGTTGCATGTCATGTATCATTGCTCTAATATTTGGTCAAACTTAGCATCGAAAAACGCATTAGGCCTATATAGATGGAAGGAGGGAGTAGCTTTGAATAGCATTTGTATAGTAAAACGGGGCAAGACTCTCTCTTTGTGTGGTGTGAATAGTTTTATTTTTTTCGTTTTCTTTTTGGTTGAGGGAAGTGCGAATTGATTTGGTACGTACAAGTACAATATTACTACACGTTAGGCTTGTCCCTAAAATTCAACCCGCGTCTTGTTATATCCCGAAAATTCAGATATCGTGCTCCCAAAACTGGCGCCTTCACAACCCGCGCCTTGCTATCCCGAAATTACAACGCGCGCGAAAACTCCCTCCAGCTGCCAAATCCCGACACGCGAAATCCCCCTTCTAACCCTGAGCCGAAAGGGCCGCTAGTTCAAATCGGTGGGGGGTACTTTTGTAACACACCCTACATTTTGGACAAGCGCGTCCCTAAGTCATGCTTCACCCCCTCCCATCGCCCCCTTTTCGCCATTCGAAATCCCAGGCCGCCATAACCTCTCCGCTCCAGCCGCGAAACCCCACCCTCCTCCGTCCGCCACGTCACCGCTGCCCAGCCGGAGCCTCTTCCCCGACGACGTCGTCCACCGCAACAGCTCGACGTCCCTCGTCCACCTCCCCGGATGAGGATCCGTCGTCCATCTCGCCGTCCAGCCGGTTCAGCCGCCCCGTCCTCCACCTCCAAGGAGCTGCTCCGACGATCGCCTCGTCTATCGCGGCTGCTCCATCCCCACAGCGCCGCCTTAACCTGCTCCACCGGAACCGCAGCATCCTCACCGACTCCTCGGACGAAGCCGAGGCCTACTCGGCGCCACCAAAGAGGTTGTACACTCATCGCATCGCACCTTCTCCTTAACTCGACCTCCCGGCGCCGACGGTGCTCCATCCCGCACCCCCATGGAGCGGCTACCTTGAAGCCGGCGCCGCGGGCGACATCTCCACGGCGGCTCTCCCCCAGTGCGAGGCCCCTTCGGTGGCGGCGTCCATACCAGCCGGATCTGCTGCTGCTCCGCTCCGCCGCTGCTCTGCTCCGGCTCTCGCTCGATCGCTCGCTCGCCCAGCTGCTGCTGCTGCTCTCCCCCTCGCTCGTGCTGCTGCTCTGCTCCGATTAAGCCACACTTCAGTCGACTGAATCGACTTTTGGGTCAGTCGATTTTCAGGGGTTGGGGGGGGGCTCGCCGGAGTTAAGGAAGAACCACCCGCAGCGGGGACGGGGGCTCGCCGGAGAGGTACCCCACTATCTATCTTAGGGTTCAGGGTGGGGGGCGGGGGGCCTAGAGGGCTGGCCGGGGCGGCGGTGGCGAGTTGTTTCGGGGCGGCGAGGCGGCGCTGGGGCCGGCGGTTCGGCCGGTGGTGGCTGGCGGCTCAGGGGGGTGCAGGTTGAAGATGAACTGCAGGCCCTCCCTAAACTACATGTCAAGTGCCTCTCTGCTACCATTGCGTTCAGTTTCGACAGTAGCATTCAGATTCCACAGTAAATTTCAGTTTCGACAGTTAAGTTCAGAGTCAACAGTTTTTACCTCATCTGTTGTAGTCAGGTGGTTTTTGGTGATGTTAATTTTACATCCATTTTACATCATCTATTGGAGATGCTATTAGAATCCCACTTGAGATTGACGATGTCGGTCTTGTGCTGCTTCAGCCTTGACGTCTTACGGCTCACCGGAGCTGCTCCAACGACAGAACGATCCATCACAACAGAGCAGTGCCCTGGACGCCGTCTACAGATTCCTCAGATCTTCCTCCACACCTCCGACAGCCACCTCTGCCTCAACTGCTTCAGCGACCAACCCAATGATGCTGAGGTCGACACGGCTACGGCAAAGAGGTTGTACACTTGTTGCATCACTTATTACTATACATTCACGTCGATCCATTAGGGCTATTTTGGTTCAACGGAAAAACATAGCAATAGGGAATTTTCCAATGGCACTCTACTATTCAATTATTCATGCATTTTGTTGAAAGGAATGAAGCAAAACATCCACCTGGACCTACTTTTCAAAATCCTATGCATGAAAACAAGACCAAGTGCATTAGTGCCAGAATAACATTCTAACTGTACACGCTTTCATATGGTTTCTCTTTATTTTGGCCATGTTTCTTTGCATTCCTCTGCTCTTCCAATTCCTGTAAACCAAACACCCAAGTTGACAGAAATCCTGTGTTTACAAATGCTCTGTTTACCATGTGCATTTTCCTATCCTATTCCGGTGTTTTTCCTATCCCTGCGTTTTAAGAATCATGCAAGCCAAATGAGCCCTTACAGAATTACTTCAGTTACAGGTACGTGTCGAAGGGAACTTTGTGTGGTTTGTCCTGCTCCTGCCGCGACGTCGTCCACCTCACCTGAGCTGCTCCATCGACAGAAGCATCCACCAAACCAGACATCACGACTCCTGACCGTCTTTCGCCGCCTCAGATCTCCTTCCCTGCCGCGGCACCCACCCCAACGGCATCACCATCATCGACTCAGCAGATGAACCTGAGGAGTACACGGGTCCACAAGAGAGGTCGCACTCTTTTGTTTCTGCTTATGTTATGCATTGCTTAAACTTACCTGCTACTTTATCGTCCTGTTCAGCTCTTGGACTCCCAACTCAGGTCCAAATTAATGTTCAAACTTGAGTTCTAAATTAGTTGTGGGGCACATATCGGGGCAGCAATAAATAGTATGTCTGTCTAATATCTGGTTCACCTAGGGTATGCCTATGTTGTTCATCTTGGGTGGGAAACAAATAGTAAAACAATCATCATCTGTCTTTTTATTAATTTAAAGCAATCATCAGCCTGCTATCATTATTTTTGGATCCATCCACTGGTTGTTACCATCACTCTAAATTTCTGCATGCTCTCCTTACATAATCTCACCATATTTTTTCGTATGCATGTCAGATATTGTACACAGTCATGCTGAACATGTAGAGAAAAAGAGAAGAGTTTTGCGCGGCAATACAATGTCATGCAGACATCGCTCCATGGTGGGTTCAATGGCAAACCCTCCCCACCCCTCTCCAGATTGTAATCCAGAGGAAGATATCTGTTCTGAGGCGGATTCAGACGCCGCTGACCACTCCTATTTACCCCCCAAGGTGTTTGCTCTACCTTGGCATGATGATGTTAGTCATATCATGCATATGTTGCCTTGCAGTGCCTACTTTTGACATCATATATGTCATCTGCTTAGTTTAGACATGTTCTGTAATGCCACCTGTTTAGTTTCTATATCATATATGGGAATTATGCAGTCTCATGTCTTTTAGCCAGCCATAATATATGTGAAATGTGCAATGCCATCCTGTTTAACCAGGCATCATATATTTGAATGATATCTTGCCCATCCTTTTCTTCATTACATTTCCATTTGTCGACAATGTTTGTACATTAAACTACTCTTCCTGTGAATCAGCCATTTGGGTGGGAGATGGAAAAATCTGGAGTGAAAACAAGGCCTTCAGAGCAGACAGTGCTACCTGTCGAAGCAGATCTCTTGTTGGGTCCCGATAGCTCCTCAGAGATGGATTCAGAGACAGATGACCAGTCCTATTCCCCTACTGAGGTGTATGCTCTAACTTGGCACGGTTATACTGCTCATATCATGCATACGGTGTCTTGCATTGCATAGTTTAGACATCATATACACAATATTCAACACCATGTTCTTAGTTCAGACATCATATCGAATGCCCTCTGTTTAGCATATAAATCACATATGTGAATTAAATGATGCGATCCTGATTACTTAGATAACATGTAGGTGAATTATGTCATGCGATCCTGTTTAGTTATTCATCATATCTTTGAATTATGTTATGCTATGCTATCCAGTTTAGATAGACATCATATATGTGAAATTATGTCATGCTATCCGTTTTAGTTAAACAATATACATGTCAACTATTTCATGCCCTCTTTTTTCCACACTATCTATTGCATCTGTCTCTCATACAATGTCTGTACATTCAACTATGTTTCCTGTTTATCAGCCATTTGAATTGGAGCGGGTGATGCCAGTATCTAGCGGAATAAAAACACGGTCTTCAAATAAAACAGTGCTACCTCTTGGTGGAGATAGCACCCCGGTTGTACATGCACAAGAACCAGCCCTACCACACATAACCCAAACTCTCGCAGATTGTACCCCTACTGCGATGGACAGAGAACCAGCTTCACCCAATCTAACCCCAACCCCAGCCGATAGTAACCCAGTTCCTGTTGACACAGCACCATCTCCACCACAGAGCTCCCAAACAAGAGCAGTTAGTAAGGCAGCTCCAGTGCCCAAAGGGCCAGTACTATCACGGCGAACCCCAACTCCACCAGTTAGTACGCCTATTCCTGTGGAGGAAGCACAACCAGCCAGTCGTAGTTTAGCATCTATCGCATTTGATGTTGTTAAATCGTATGTGCGTATCTTCCCATCTTGGAAATATTATACTGAAGATGAAGGAAAATGCCAGTTGCAGGTGTTTGTCCAGGAGTTATGTGTAAGTAATGTTATTCATGGCAATTACTTTGCTTCGTCCCATACATCCTACCTCCATGATGGTTATAATACAACAAATTTTCCCATTTTTCTCTATAGAGAAGGACCGATTTGGAAACTCAGGATGAGGTAACCTGTGCTAATACCTCTGCTATCTTCAAGAATGCTTGGTGGCAGTATCGGAATTACCTGAAGAAAACGTACTTCACCGGCAAAGAAACTCATCAAATTCCCTTACGTTCTCCTGAGACACATTTACTGGACGATGACTGGGAACGCCTTGTTCTGTACTGGTCCCGAACCAAGAATGTGGTAAGGTCTATGAGCTCATTTTCTATTTTTAAGTATTATATTCTTGCGTCTTACTGTACTCTGTTCATGTAGAACAAGTGCCTAAACCTGAAGAACAACTGTTCTAATTTAAGATTCCATTGCTATCATAGTTCAAAAAAGCGCTAGGCGTTAATTGTGCGTTTTGCCACCGCCTTGCACTTTACTGACCAAAGCGCATGCTTATGCGCAGTTATGCACAGATTAAGCGTAGTTATGCGCAATGCGTTTTGCCAACGCCTAGAGCCTAGGCGCGCTTAAGCGCTCGCTTAGGCGCGCCTTTTTTAACTATGATTGCTTTGCTCTTGTATCACTGTATTTACTGATACAAACTTATTTTTAAATTGAAGGATCCAATCGAAACTCCAATGGCACAGCAGGTATGTTCACGCATGTTTCTTTAACAGGTTTGCTCTTATCAATAGCTCTTTTGATTTCAATTTCAATTGTGTATACAGTTGACTTTCATATCATGCACATTACTAGCATCACAACAGAGCCAATAGTGTTGTTGTACATGTAGACTCGTGGTACCCATCTGAAATCTTGTTGTGCCGTGTAGTTTCCCACGCTTGGTATTCTTTCACTGCTGCTTTGTCTTGAACTGATATGATTTGAACCGTGTCTCTATTTTGATTTGGCAAGACAATGCAGTGACCATAGGACATAGATATATGTTTGTTTGATGCTTTTATTATGTACTAGTACTTGGCAATGGAAGACTTGGTAGTTTAATCCTGTCCACCTTACTAATGAACTGGTTCACCGGAATGAGTTTCATAGACTAGTACATGCTAAACTTGTTATGTGTCTGCTTGTTTCTTCTTTTAGAATGCTGACAGAATATTGGGGAAGAGTGCCTTATTAAGCAATGGTAAAGGAAGTAATGCAGATAAGGTTCAGGATAGTGACACATCCTTGTTGGTCTCCAACTAAGCTGATAAAACAGCTAAGGAATACTATCTCGAAGACAGCGAGACAACCCCAAAGTACTATCTTGGTTTAGTGTTCAAGTTACTTGCCACTACCGCTTGCACAAGCTATTCAAACTCACTGTCTGAATCAGTTCGGTTTCTTGAGTCTCAACTACAAGCTGAAAGACATCGATCAGTTGTGCTGCAACAAGAAGCAGAAGGACTGCGGAGGTCCCTGGAGCATTCAGATGCATACTTTCTGGTGCAACAGCAAGCGTTGGAGGATTTTAGCACCAAACAGGACAAAGCTAATCAGCTTGCTAAGCTTATTGCCAGCATGGTGGATACCCAGGATAACGTTTCTTGAGCTCTTCTGAAGTTGTTTCAGTTATGCTCTTGTTTTGCTGCCGCGTTTATTTGCACTGGTGGCCAATTTTGACGGCCAGTGTATGTAATATGCTGCTTTGTTCCCTATATTTGCACTGGTGGCGAACTTTAATGCCCAGTGGATGAAATATGTGTAATAGCAGTAATAGGCTAGCCTTAATTGCTTGCTTATTTATTTCCTTATTGTCTTGTTTAGTTGTTTGCTTGTAGTCACTGCAGTTCTTCTTCTGTGTTTTTCTAGTGTCCACAATAGCCTATTTTTGGTAACTAGGCCAAAATAATCATGGCAACACACGGACTGATGGGCCTCCTGTAGGCCGTATGATCCATGGGTCTTCGTTCAGCCTTAGGACCATTGGCCTTCTATACGGGCCGTAGGATCCATCGGCCTTCACTAGTAGAAAAGAGGGCTTTGGTCCACCCCGGGTTGCCCATTAGTCCCAGTTCAGTCTAGAACCAGGACTAATGGGGGCATTAGTCCCGGTTTGTGCGCCTAGGGGCCACGTGGGCCATTTGTCCCGGTTCATCTGGACCTTTTAGTCCCGGTTGGTGCCACGAACCGGGACTAAAGGGTTAGATGCCCATTAGTCCCGGTTCGTGGCACCAACCGGGACTAAAGGGTTAGACCTTTAGTCCTGGTTCGTGCCATGAACCGGTACTAATGGGGTTTGAGGCATTAGTACTGGTTCATGGCACGAACCGGTACTAAAGGTCCCATTTTCAAACTCTACCCCCCCCCCCCCCCGTGGAAAAAAATAAAAGAAAATGATGAAAATGTCAAAAAAATAAAAGAAAATAAGTTTCCATGTGATATGTGGTCTAGTTGTTGGGAAAATTTGCAAATATGAATTTCGACTTTATTTGCAAAATCGCTCGAGAATTTGTAAAAATGGGCATAACTTTTGCATACTAACTCGGATGAAAAATTATTTTATATGAAAAATCATCTACTCGAAAAGTTACATCCAAGTTTAAAAGGGGGTACCCCGTTAAACATTTTCAAAATCCTCAAAAACCTCACAGAAAAAAGTTACGGGCCTTTTTAGATCTAGAGTGGAAAAAATCGAATTTTTTTCAAACTGTGGTCAAACAATGGTCAAACTAATTATTCTACAATATTAGTGTTACTAAATAATTATTTCAGTTATTTTGAATTTTGGTCAAATCTGGTCAAACTATGGTCAAACAATGGTCAAACTATGGTCAAACAATGGTCAAACTAATTATTCAAGAAATATTAGTGTTACTAAATAATTATTGTTTTTTAAAACAATAGTTTCAAGCTCAAACAGTGAAATGTGTCACTTCATGCTCAAGCCAAATTCCTGAAGGTTAATAGGATTGACATCTTACTATTGTCAGGAAAACAACAAGTGCAGACTTGGAAACGAGGGAGAATAGAACCCGGAAGTTAAGCGTGCTCAGGCTGGGGGAGTGGGAGGATGGGTGACCGTTTGGGAAGTTAGATGATTTGGAATGATGAGGGGTGGTTAGAGATTAGAGGATAAATTGAGCAGTGATGAGGGGTGGTGATTAGAGATTAGAGGTTAAAATGATTCAGAAATTTGAAAATTAAAAAAAACTCAAAAAAATTAAAAAAAAATCGTAAAATTTCCTTTACTCCCGGCTGGTGTTACCAACCAGGACTAAAGGTGGAGCTCCACGTGGCTGCGGCCTTTAGTCCCGATTCGTTTAAGAACCGAGACTAAAGGGGAGAGGCATTAGTAACGATCCTTTAGTCCCGGTTCAAAAACCGGGACTAAAGGGCCTTACCAACCGGGACAAAAGCCCCTTTATCTACTAGTGCTTCTTCTATATGGGCCTTAGGGATCAATGGGCCTTCTACGGGCCGTAGGGTCCATGGGCCTTTTACGGGCCGTACGATCCATGGGCCTTCTACGGGCCGTACTATCCATGGGCCTCATACGGGCCGTAGGATCCATGGGCCTTCTACGGAGCGTATCATCATTTCGCCAATCATGGGCCGTACTATTCGTGGACCATAACAGGCTGTTAATAGGCCGTATTTGATAACTCCATGAAAACAGCCCAACGGTTTTTTTTGACATGAAAACGGCCCAACATATTAACGGTCCGCAAACAGGCCGACTGTAACGATGGGCTGAATTTGGCCCACAAGCAGAAAATGACAGTAACGGGCCATATGTAACCGAATTCTGCAAGTGAGCCCAAGAATCAATGGGCCCTGAGAAGGCCGAAAGATAACTTGGGCTGGAAACGGCCCAATGCAATAATGGGCCGTTAATGGGTATAAAAAGTGATACGCTGTACATTACGGGCCAGTTTCACCACGGGCCGTTAATGGGCCAAGAGTTACAAAGGTCATCATATGGGTCGAAAGAACTCATGGGCCACACATGGGCCAGAAGTTAAAACGTGCCAAATCATATTGGACGGCCCAAATGACGCTACTGGGCCTAATTCAGATAGGGCGTAATGGGCCCTGGGTTAGCAGGCTGTAAATGGGCTATATGCGAACAGGCCGTTAACAGGCTTTCCGTGGGCCGGCCCGCCACCTTTTGACCAAGTCAAATGGGCCGGCCTTTTCATAGGAATGGGCTTCTGTTGGGCCGTGCCACGTGTCGCCGTATCATAGGCGCCTTCGGTCCAATGAGCGGATGACATCTGTCCCAATGGTGAGCCGACACGTGTTTCCTCCAGCGAATGATGATTTTACACGTGGAAAATCCCCATTGGTCGGGGCTGTTAACGGGTTATCGGATCGAAAACCCGACCTGATAGCTTAACGGCGTTCCGTTACGGTGGATGCCACATGTCGGTCACCCTTGACAAAAGAACTTCTGTGACTCGCGATTTATCGTCATGGAAGTGGACACTTCCGTGATGATAATTTTGGTAATGTCATGGAACACTTCTACGACAACACAGGTATGACTATCTTGATTCTGTCATAAAATCGTCATGGATGTACATGCATGACAAAAAATGCGACCTACTGTGACAAACACGTATCATCACGAAAATGTATTTTTTTGTAGTGCATGAGTTTAATTTTGCTAAATTTCGTAGACAACCCCATGATAAAGAATTGCCTAGTAAGGATGAAATTATTGGTCTTGCTTCTATTACCGTGCCTCCTACTGATCCATTAGAACAATATTTGCTAGACCATGAAAATGATATGTTTATGAATGAAAGAAGGGAAATAGATGAAGTATTCCTTCAACAGGGTCCTATTCTCAAACACAACTTGCCTGTTGAAATCCTAGGGGGTCCCCCTCCACCCAAGGGTGATCCCGTGTTTGAGCTCAAACCTTTATCTGATAATCTTAAATATGCTTATCTTGATGAAAAGAAGATATATCCTGTTATTATTAGTGCTAACCTTTCAGAGCAAGAGGAGAAAAGATTATTGAAAACTCTGATGAAGAACCGTGCTGCTATTGGATATACTCTGGATGATCTTAAGGGCATTAGTCCCACTCTATGCCAACATAAAATTAATTTGGACGAAGGTTCCAAACCAGTTAGAGATCATCAATGATGGTTAAATCCTAAGATAAAAGAAGTGGTAAGAAAGGAGATACTAAAGCTCCTTGAGGCAGGTATAATTTATCCCGTTGCTGATAGTGATTGGGTAAGTCATGTCCATTGTGTCCCTAAGAAGGGTGGTATTACTGTTGTTCCTAATGATAAAGATGAATTGATTCCGCAAAGAATTATTACAAGTTATAGGATGGTAATTGATTTCCGTAAATTAAATAAAGCTACTAAGAAAGATCATCACCCTTTACCTTTTATTGATCAAATGCTAGAAAAACTATCCAAACATACACATTTCTACATTCTAGATGGTTATTCTGGTTTCTCTCAAATACCTGTGTCAGCGGATGATCAATCAAAAACTACTTTTACTCGCCCTTTCGGTACTTTTGCTTATAGACATATGCCTTTTGGTTTATGTAATGCACCTGCTACCTTTCAAAGATGCATGATGGCTATATTCTCTGACTTTTGTGAAAAGATTTGTGAGGTATTCATGGATGACTTCTCCATTTATGGATCCTCTTTTGATGATTGCTTGAGCAACCTTGATTGAGTTTTGCAGAGATGTGAAGACACTAGTCTCGTCTTGAATTGGGAAAAGTGCCACTTTATGGTTAATGAAGGCATTGTCTTGGGGCATAAAATCTCTGAAAAAGGTAATGAAGTTGATAAAGCTAAAGTTGATGCTATTAAAAAGATGCCATGTCCCAAGGACATTAAAGGTATAAGAAGTTTCCTTGTCCATGCCGGTTTTTATAGGAGGTTCATTAAGGACTTTTCTAAAATCTCTAGGCCTGTGACTAATTTATTGCAAAAAGATATTCCTTTTGTCTTTGATGACAATTGTGTAGAAGCATTTGAAATACTTAAGCTTTGATCACTGCACCTATTGTTCAGCCACCTGATTGGAATTTACCCTTTGAAATTATGTGTGATGCTAGCGATTACATTGCAGGTGTTGTCCTAGGGCAAAGAGTTGATAAGAAGTTAATGTTATCCAGTATGCTAGTAAAACTCTTGATATTGCCCAGAGAAATTATGCTACTACTGAAAAAGAATTCTTAGCAGTTGTATTTGCATGTGATTAGTTCAGACCTTATATTGTTGATTCTAAAGTAACTATTCACACTGATCATGCTGCTATTAAATATCTTATGGAACAGAAAGATGTTAAACCTAGACTTATTAGATGGGTCCTCTTGCTCCAAGAATTTGATTTGCATATTAGTGATAGAAAGTGAGCTGAGAACCCTGTTGCAGACAACTTGTCTAGGTTAGAGAATGTTCTTGATGACCCATTACCTATTGATGATAGCTTCCCTGATGAACAATTAGCAGTCATTAATGCTTCTCGTACTGCTCCATGGTATGTTGATTATGCTAATTACATTGTTGCTAAATTTATACCACCTAGTTTCACATACCAGCAAAAGAAAAAGTTCTTTTATGATTTAAGACATTACTTCTGGGATGACCCACACCTTTATAAAGAAGGAGTAGATGGTGTTATCAGACATTGTGTACCTGAGCATGAACAGGAATAGATCCTATGCAAGTGTCACTCCGAACCATATGGAGGACACCACGATGGAGATAGAACTGCACATAAGGTATTGCAATCCGGTTTTTATTGGCCTACTCTCTTCAAAGATGCCCGTAAGTTTGTATTGTCTTGTGATGAATGTCAAAGAATTGGTAATGTTAGTAGACGTCAAGATGCCTATGAATTATCCTCTTGTTATTGAACCATTTGATGTTTGGGGCTTTGATTATATGGGACCTTTTCCTTCCTCCAATGGATACACACATATTTTAGTTGTTGTTGATTACGTTACTAAGTGGGTAGAAGCTATCCCAACTAGTAGTGATGATCATAAAACCTCAATTAAGATGCTTAAAGAAGTTATTTTTCCGAGGTTTGGAGTCCCTAGATATCTCATGACTGATGGTGGTTCACATTTTATTCATGGTGCTTTCCGTAAAATGCTTGCTAAGTATGATGTTAATCATAGAATTGCATCTCCTTATCACCCACAGTCTAGTGGTCAAGTAGAATTGAGCAATAGAGAGCTCAAATTAATTTTGCAAAAGACTGTTAATAGATATAGAAAGAATTGGTCCAAGAAACTTGATGATGCATTATGGGCCTATAGAACTGCATATAAAAATCCTATGGGTATATCTCCGTATAAGATGGTTTATGGAAAAGCGTGTCACTTACCTCTTGAACTTGAACATAAGGCATATTGGGCCATTAAAGAGCTCAACTATGATTTCAAACTTACTGGTGAGAAGAGGTTATTTGACATTAGCTCACTTGATGAATGGAGAACCCAAGCCTATGAGAATGCCAAGCTGTTTAAAGAAAAAGTTAAAAGATGGCATGACAAAAGGATACAAAAGCGCGAGTTTAACGTAGGTGATTATGTGTTGCTATTCAACTCTCGTTTAAGAATTTTTGCAGGAAAAATTCTCTCTAAATGGGAAGGTCCTTACATTATCGAGGAGGTCTATCATTCCGGTGCCATAAAAATCAACAACTTCAAAGGCACAAATCCGAAGGTGGTGAACGGTCAAAGAATCAAACATTATATCTCACGTAATCCTATAAATGTTGAAACTAATATTATTAAAACCGTAACCCCGGAGGAATACATAAGGGACACTTTTCAGAACGTTTCAGACTCCGAAAAGGAATAGGTATGTGGTACGGCAAGTAAACCGACTCCAAAACAGTTCTAATGGAAATTTTTCTCCGTTTTGGAATATTTAAAAATTTAGGGAAGCAAGAAGTAATCCGGGAAGGACACGTGGCCTCCACGATGGTGGAGGGCGCGGCCACCCTTACTGGGCGCGCCCCCTACCTCGTTGGCAGCTTGTGTGCCTCCCGAACTCCATTTTCTTGCACGTTACTTCTTTTGGTCGCTAAAAATTCATTATATAATACCCCGAAGGTTTTGACCACCGTATCATGCAAAAATCTTCTGTTTTCGTTTCAAGCTATTTTTCTGACAGATCTAGAGCACCATGACGTCTCCAAGCGCTCCCAAGGACAAGTTTGTCGAGAGGGTTATCAACCCCTATCTGACAAAGGTGCTGCAACACCCTCAAACCATTGAGATGCGTGAGGGGGTGCTGCACATCTCCGATGTGGAGGGACCAAGGCATACCGGAAGTGTGGAGACAAAGCTCGAAGCTATGGAAGAACAAGTTTTCAAGTGCCAAGGGATGGTGGAGCGTGGACTCAACGCCAACTAGATGATGATCGTGGACTTCACCAACAACCACAAGCTGGATGCCAAGAACATTGGGGAGACCATCTTCAAGCTTCATGAGAAAATGAGCACCTCCAAGCCCAGATCTATGACCTGCCAAACCAAAACTGTGAGTATAAATATAGATTCAAGAGGATGAGTTTGGCTGCAGATTTGAGGATCCCAGAGACTCGATCATCCTTCTATGATGGTGAGCCTATGCCTTGGAAGATGGACGACAAGCCTACATCATCAACAACTCCTTCTTGACCACCTCCGAGGACATAATCACATGGGTATGGGCACTCCCCTGGGCAAATGCCAAGCTTGGGGGAGGTGCCCCGGTATCGTATCACCATCACACTCCTATCTTTACCGTTTTACTTAGTTCGATCCTTTTGGTAATATATTTATCTAGTATAATAAAGTTTTGGTTTGAATTAGTTTTGAGTTTTGCTTTGTGATCCTTCTATGTAATCGAGTCTGTGAGTTATATATAATAAAGATTAGTGTTGAGTCAAGGGATTTGCTATCTTGCCATGATCTTAAGAAAATAAAAAGAAATAAAAGAGTTCATATTAATCTTATGGATAGTAATGACTTCACATATAAATAGTATGAGGCATAAAAGTTGTTGAGAGTTGACAAACATAGTTTTGGTCATCGTTGCAATTAATAGGAAGTAATAAAGAAAGAGAGGTTTTCACATATAAATATACTATCTTGGACATCTTTTATAATTGTGAGCACTCATTAAAGTATGACATGCTAAAGAGTTGATGTTGGACAAGGAAGACAACGTAATGGTTTATGTTTTCTCACAGCTCAGTTAAAGTATATTGTCATGGATCTTTCAAACATGTTGAGCTTGCCTTTCCCCCTCATGCTAGCCAAAAATTTCTTGCACCAAGTAGAGATACTACTTGTGCTTCCAAATATCCTTAAACCCAGTTTTGCCATGAGAGTCCACCATATCTACCTATGGATTGAGTAAGATCCCTCAAGTAAGTTGTCATGTTGCATGCAATAAAAATTGCTCTCTAAATATGCATGACTTATTAGTGTGGAGAAAATAAGCTTTATACGATCATGTGATATGGAAGTAATAAAAGCGACAGACTGCATAATAAAGGTTCATATCACAAGTGGCAATATAAAGTGACGTTCTTTTGCATTAAGATTTTGTGCATCCAACCCTAAAAGCACATGACAACCTCTACTTCCCTCTGCGAAGGGCCTATCTTTTACTTAATGTCTTTTACTTTATGCAAGAGTCAAGGTGATCTTCACCTTTTGCTTTTTCATTTTATCCTTTGGCAAGCACCTCGTGTTGGAAAGATCCAGATATATATATCCAATTGGATGTAAGTTAGCATGAACTATTATTGTTGACATCACCCAAAGGTGAATACGTTGGGAGGCAACATTATAAGCCCCTATCTTTCTTAGTGTCCGATTAAAACTCCATAACCATAAGTATTGCGTGAGTGTTAGCAATTGTAGAAGACTATATGATAGTTGAGTATGCGGACTTGCTTAAAGGCTCTATTCTTGAATCTTTCTGACGTTATGATAAATTGCAATTGCTTCAATGACTGACATTATAGTTTGTTAGTTTTCAATGAAGTTCCTGTACCATACTTGATATTGTGAATAGATTGTTACTTGAGCATAAGAATTCATATGACAAAATCTATATATGTTGCTGTTATAAGAATGATCATGATGCCCTCATGTCCGTATTTTATTTTTATCGACACCTCGATCTCTAAACATGTGGACATATTTTTTGATATCGGCTTCCGCTTGAGGACAAGCGAGGTCTAAGCTTGGGGGAGTTGATACGTCCATTTTGCATCATGCTTTTATATCAATATTTATTACAAGGTTATGGCTATTCTCTCTTATTTTACAAGGTTTATCATAAAGAGGGAGAATGCCGGCAGCTGGAATTCTGGCTGGAAAAGGACAAATATTGGAAACCTATTCTGCACAGCTCCAAAAGAACTGAAACTCCACGAAAGTCATTTTTGGAATTCATAAGAGTTATTGAGGAAAGAAAGTACCAGAAGGGGCCCACACCCTAGCCACGAGGGTGGGGGCGCGCCCACCCCTACTGGGCGCGCCCCCTGTCTCGTGGGCCCCCTGGTGGCCCTCCGGTGCCCATCTTCTGCTATATGAAGGCTTTTACCCTGAAAAAAAATCATAAGGAAGCTTACGGACGCAACTCCGCCGCCATGAGGCGGAACCTTGGCGGAACCAATCTAGGGCTCCGGCAGAGCTGTTCTGCCGGGGAAACTTCCCTCCGGGAGGGGGAAATCATCACCATTGTCATCACCAACGATCCTCTCATCGGGAGGGGTTCAATATCCATCAACATCTTCTCCAGCACCATCTCCTCTCAAACCCTAGTTCATCCCTTGTATCCAATCTTATATCCAAAACCACAAATTGGTACCTGTGGGTTGCTAGTAGTGTTGATTACTCCTTCTAGTTGATGCTAATTGGTTTACTTGGTGGAAGATCATATGTTCAAATCCTTAATGCATATTAATACCCCTCTAATTATGAATATGAATATGCTTTGTGAGTAGTTACGTTTTTTCCTGAGGACATGGGTGAAGTCTTGCTATTAGTAGTCATGTGAATTTGGTATTCGTTCGATATTTTGATGAGATGTATGTTGTATCTCCTCTAGTGGTGTTATGTGAATGTAGACTACATGACACTTCACCATTATTTGGGCCTAGAGGAAGGCATTGGGAAGTAATAAGTAGATGATGGGTTGCTAGAGTGACAGAAGCTTAAACCCTAGTTTATGTGTTGCTTCATAAGGGGCTGATTTGGATCCACTAGTTTCATGCTATGGTTAGGTTTACCTTAATATTTCTTTTGTAGTTGCGGATGCTTGCAATAGGGGTTAATCACAAGTGGGATGCTTGTCCAAGAAAGGGCAGTACCCAAGCACCGGTCCAACCACATATCAAATTATCAAAGTAACGAACGCGAATCATATGAGCGTGATGAAACTAGATCGACGATAATTCCCATGTGTCCTCGAGAGCGCTTTCCTCATTATAAGAAATTGTCCAGGCTTGTCCTTTGCTACAAAAAGTATTGGTCCACCTTGCTGCACCTTATTTACTTTCATTGCTTGTTACCCGTTACAAATTATCTTATCACAAAACTATCTGTTACCTACAATTTCAGTGCTTGCAGAGAATACCTTACTAAAAACCGCTTGTCATTTCCTTATGCTCCTCGTTGGGTTCGATACTCTTACTTGTCTCGTCTCTCGTACTCAGCCATTTGCTTCTCCATCAGCACCTCCACTTGGCGGCAGTTCTGGAGGTCGTGGCCCTTGGTATGGTGAATCTTGCAGTACTGCTTGTCGGAGCCCTCTGACTTGCCGGCAGTCGCCAAGGTCCGACAGGCGTCACACACGGAAACCTCCTTGCTGGGGTCGCCAACCTTGGCCTTCTTGGCAGTGTCGGGGTCGCCGGATTCCTAGATGGCAAGCTCGGTCTTGCCCTTGCACTTCCTGTTACGCCGCCGGCCTTTATTTGCTGGGGTGACAATGTCTCCGTCTTCTGAGTCACTTCCCACATCGGCATCTTTGCCGGGGTACTTCCTTCCATCCTCCGCCCAGGCAGATCTGTCAGCCAGAACATACAGGTCAGCAACATCTACGACCTTGTTCATGGCCAACTCTTCACGCATCTTTCGATTGCGCATGTTCTGGTGGAACGCACTGATGACGACGGCGGGATGAACATCAAGGATGTTGTACTGCACACGACTGAACCTCTGTATGTACTTCCGCAAGGATTCGCCGTCTCTCTGAGGGATCATGTGCAAGTCACTTGCCTGTCCAAGAGCTATGTGGCTGCCCGTGAAGGCACCAACAAACTCGTGGCATAGGTCGGACCAAGAAGCAATGGAATCTATTGGCAGATGCATCAACCATGACCTAATGTTGGGCTTAAGTGCCAACGGGAAATAGTTGGCGAGTATCTTGTCGTCTCGTGCTCCGGCAGCTTGCATCGCAATAGTGTAAACACTCAGGAACTCAGATGGGTGGGTCTTGCCATCGTATTACTCTGGGACCTCTTGTTTGAACGTGCGGGTGTTGGGCCACTGGAACTACCACAACTCATGGGTGAATGCCGGACAAGTGATTGCATATGGCCAGTCGCTAGCATCCCCCGGCGCATGCCTGTACTCAACAGGCCCAGCATGCCTATCGGACTGGTGACGTGCTTCCCGTTGCTGGTCAATAGTAGTCCGGGCTTACTCCTTGAGGCGCTCTCGAAGAACTTGACATTGGTCACGGCGTGTCTGTGGATCTGATGACGTCGTGGACACGTTGTCCCGGGTGTCACCCTGACGGGCCGACCGCGGAGAAGGGAAGTGCACCTTGGTTGCGGAGCCCTCGACCCTTCCACTGCCTGCATGTGTTGGCTCGTCATTTCGGCACCACGAGGGGTTTGCTCCCCGGTGGCCATCCCCGTTGGCATGGCCGATAAGGCTTTGGATAGCAGCCGTCCACTGTTATTGCTTCTCCAAGGCAGGAGGAAAGTTGAGGAGTAGCTGCGCTCGCGACATCACTTCTACTCACGTGGGTGGCAGCGACAGGCGCGAGGAATGGGAGGAACTCGGACTCATAACAATGTTAGAAGGAGTCCCATCACGATTCTGTGTCCACGTGCTCTTTTCGCCTACATCATGGCGTGCATGTCGCCCCTGCGTGTCTTGAGAGTGACGCTCAGGGCTCTTGTCGTGGCGACGCCCAGGGTCCTCAACATGCGCGTTGCCGAGGTTGATCTTTTGCCCTTGGAGGTCCCCGCACCAACCGCAGGTGGCACAGCTCCATCCTTGGGCACGGCGGTGCGTCGACCACTGTTGCCGCTGTGGAGGACGCCGATGGACTGGCTTCTTGTATTCGGACGATGTGGACGATCTCGATCTCCCCCAGCACTAGCGCCTGCCCCGTCACTCGCTTGCCTGGGTGCGGGCGGAGCGACCCCGGACGGACCGATCGCCGCGGTCGTCTTCTTCTTCAGCGTCATGGTGACGAAGAAGCTACTATACTAACTAATAGACCAGATTCTCACAACTAAAGCCCCCTACCTGGCGCGCCAAATATGTCGGGGAAACAGATCACCTATGGGGTCACAAGGACCCCTTGTATGTTCGGCGGGGGGGGGGGGGGGTTAGTTGCACGAAGAGCAGCTCGAGTCGCTAGCACACAGGGGATTTTTTTATCCAGGTTCGGGCCGCAAAGATGTGTAATACCCCAGTCCTGCTTTGTCTGGTTATATGTGTGTTCTTGAGCTTTTGAACTAGCTATGATGCGTGCTTTGTCCAAAAGTCCGAATCCTCTCTTT
Organism: Triticum aestivum; assembly: GCF_018294505.1. Taxonomy (NCBI): domain Eukaryota; kingdom Viridiplantae; phylum Streptophyta; class Magnoliopsida; order Poales; family Poaceae; genus Triticum; species Triticum aestivum. The sequence goes on along the minus strand of NC_057795.1, from coordinate 606,220,678 downwards.
GTGCGCCTAGGGCCTCCTTTTATAGGTAAAGGGGTTGCCACAGGGGCGCACATGAGGTGGCAAGCTAAGGCAATCGAGCTTATTTCTCGATCAACGTAGGACAAGCGCATTTAATGCGTTGCCTATGTGTCCTCTCACTTTATTCGAGACAACAACAGAGGCCATCCCATTATCCGCCGCTCCTCCTCGCCTTGCCGTGCGTCCGGGCCAACGAGGCATGCAGCACCACACTGTCCAAATAGCTGCTGTGTTGGCGAAATGGCAAGCTTCCACAAAGATCTGCATGCCGCCACGCAGGCGCCTGCTTAGCTGGCATGCCTATCATCGCACTGAAGTGGTAGTGAGGTGGCAAAACCTTGCTGGGCGCGGGTCTGGCCGCGGCCTAGCGATCGTCCCTGGCAAGGCTTGCCGTGGGTCTTGGAGTCATCCCCAGCAAGGGTCTTGCAGGGGGTCTTTGTCTTCTGATCCCACATGGATTCGTGGGACGCCAATCTTCATGAGGGGCTGCACGCAATCAGGCATGTGCTCTCCAGATCTTGGTCTTAATGTTGTCGATGGTGTCCGAGCCCTCAACTCCAAGGGTGGTTGCCCTGCTGGTCTCTTTGCAAGCTGCCCCGGCAAGGAGCTTGCCGGGGGCCTAGCAGGTCGCCTCGGCAAGGCTGGTTGCCGGGCGTGGCCATGCCAGCCTTCTGCTGCTTGTCACTTTGAACTTCTGTTATCATATTCTCTGTTCCTGTCTTGCTTCCGACCGTCCTCCTCTGCTTTGCCAAGCCCCACTGTAGGTGTGGCTCTGACCACCCGTGCACAAGTAAGGGGTACAGAAGTAGCCACACTTTTATACACCGACACTTATCTTCATTGCACCCCCTCTACAAGGTGACACAAACTAGTTACTCGTCTCCTTGGAAGATAAATATGCATACTTTCCAGTCTGTGAACACAAAAGGATGAGATTATAACAAAACAACACCACATAATGAAACATGCCGCATCTCTTGCACTTGCACACAATGAAATCTGCAATTAGTATGTCTGCACTATGTAAAAACTAGGCATACCTTCGAACTGGATCTCCAGGTACTCTTGGAGAGCCTACTTTAGTGTACAACCAAACCTTTATGTCACCTATGAGTTAGACAAGGCCCCACTACAGCAGCCCTTAGTGTTTAAATCATTGACAAGCTCTGTTAGAGTGTTAGGTCAAGAACAACACGTAATCAAAGCAAACAGTCCTAGTATGGCTGGCTGATGCAAACAAGCAATTGAAAAGATGTGTGAGCAAATCCTACATATCAAGAAAAGAAGCAAAGAAGGAGGATTAAAGACCATCACTTGACTGACCAGATTTAAGGGGCATTTAAACATCATGTGCAACGTATGAACTAACATAAACATTGCATATTCTAGATTCTACAATGGAATGCACATGTATTAGGTTATGCCATGTATGATGATGCCTAAATGTACACTATAGCAGGCAGGAGTGATTTATCATTGCACACAAAATTGAATTGCAGGTTAAGGGCCAGTTCGATTCCGCCTTTTCAGGGCTTATTGTCAAAATAAGCCATAAAAGATGTAAAGAAGTCCTTTTTGAGTTATGAGCTTGGGCTTAACTTATTTCGCTTTGGAGGGGGGTGTTTCAGGTAGAACCTCACTAAATTGAAGGGAAGGGGAATAGTGAAATGACTCTATTGTCTGCCTATATTACACTCAAAATGCAACTGCTCACGCCTGCATCACACTTGACCCTCAAGTAAAAACAAACACGCAAGTGTTCATTGCCCTGCCCGCTTGCGTCTCCTCTCCCCTTTCCCTCTACCTTGATCCCCTGCCTGCAGCACTATGGTTCCTCCAGCGAGTTATCGCCACTGGTCCCATCTGGCCTGGTCCTCAATGATGCTCTGTCCAGCTAGGCTACATGGCCGGCGGGTAGGGGAAAATCTCCCAGGCTGCTCCTCCCTCTGGCGCCGCCCCTCATTCTCATGGTCTCCAGCAGCTGCTCCACTCTGGTTCGTCCAACGCACTACTCCGACGGGCGCCGCACAACTACGGCTGATGCCACACTGTGGCAGAAGGCACCTTATTCCCCCTCCCCTCCTCCCAGGCTGTGGCCTTGAGGTGCTGTTGAAGGATGAGCTCATCCAACAAGGTGAGGATCTCCTCTAATTTTTTGCGAAATTTTCATTTTGATCCAATATATGATGAATTGCTATGAGCTACTTCTGCTGCTGCTGTATGATGCATTGCTATGAGCTGCTCCTGCTGCTGCTATATGATGAATTGCTATGAGCTTCTGCTGCTACATGATGAATTGCTATGAGCTGTTGCTGCTATATGATGAGTTGCTATAAGCTGCTCCTGCTGCTGCTGTATGATGAATTGCTATGAGCTGCTCCTACTACTACTATATGATGAATTGCTATGAGCTCCTCCTCTTGCTGCTATATGATGAATTGCTATGAGCTGCTTCCGCTGCTGCTATATGATGAATTGCTATGAGCTGCTGCTGGTATATGATGAATTGCACAATGCTGCTGCTGTTGTATGATGAGTTGCTATGAGCTGCTGCTGCTGCTATATGATCCTTTCAGGTGGTGCTGCTATATGATAATAACCAGCCACTTAGACAATCGAATTTCAATAAATAATTGTTCTTCATTTAAATGTGGTCATGCGTTCTTCATTTAAATTAGGCAATGGGATCTCTATGGAAGATATTGACCAAAGTAGATTGTGCCAAGTAGATGGTATCTTTGTATTTGCATTTTGAACAAATAGTGATGGTCTGTTTTCCTATTATATTAATTACTGCACTCGGTTCAGTTTGTGATGTTTGCAAATCAAATTAATTTACATATGCGGAGAAAATGAAAAAAATAAAATGCAATCTAGACTTTTCACTGATCATACTAAAGATAAGCTGAAAAGGAAGGCAATGAAAAGAACTGGTTGGCTTATTACATGGAGCTTATATTCACATGTGCTTATTGTCTTAGGATAACTCGTAATAACTGTCCCTAAGAAACTTGACCAATAGAACTAACATACAAATAACATGTCACGATGATTGCAATGGAGGAGTGACCTACCATAGCACGCTGTATGGGCTCACCGCTGCCTCTCCTTTTTTGCGATGTTCCATGAAATTGCCACATACATCTTGTACTTTTTCATTGTGTAACCCTATCTGCAAGTTGACACGGCTAATTTCAGACATCTCTACATGATAATACATTGCATATCCCTTGCGCATATTTAAACCACCATTTGATGATTGTGTGCATAGCATAAACTTGCCATGACTCTGTGTGCTGGACTAGCAGGCACTCTAAGGGAGCATAATATAGTGCACTGGAATTCCTACATGCCACCTACAATTTTGTGTAATGTACTGCCTCTGTTCCTAAATATATGTCTTTGTAGAGACTCTAGTATGGACCACATACAGATGTATATAGATGCATTTTCGAGTGTAGATTCACTCATTTTGCTCCGTATGTAGCCTATAGTTGAATCTCTAGAAAGACTTATATTTAGGAACGGAGGAACGAGGTAATATCATGTATGGCATCTACATATCTAATTTAGCAGCCAATAGTAGAAATCATTGTCTGCACAAAGGGATTACTGGTCAAAAATCCTAGCAAAGCACGCTGGCAGGCACAGAACAATACAAGAGAGAGAGAGACACACTTACAAGATCATAGCAATGCCTCAGTCCAGGATCTTGGTTGGCCGAGCTATTAGATCCAGAAGAAACATCGTCCTTGTAGTTTTTGCCAGCTGCATAACAGGTAACAGTGACCTGTTAGTATATTTTAAGTACATCGGGCAGGTGATGCTGCACGGGTTTAAAGGTGACAAGTACCTAGGCCGTGGCGGGTGCTTGGCATCTTGCCAGATGGTGGGAATCAGGTTAGAAATGTCAAGGGTGATGATGGTGCGCTGGCTGTCAGGGTCCGGTAAGGACATCTAGAACCGTCGAGTAGGGTGTTTGTGGAGTGGCTCTGGTAGGGTGGACTACGGTGTGGGCAAAGCGGATCTGTGGCCATGGATGAGGGCATCAGTGAAGCTGCTCCGGTGGTTGGGTTAAGGATGGTGTCAACGATGCGGATCTGCGGCCATTGACGGGGCGTCAGAAGCTGCTCCGGTATGTTGGATGAGGGTGCGAGGAAGCGAATCTGAGGCCGTGGACTTGTGAGTCGGCAAAGTGGCCCCGATAGGGTTGAGAATGGTATAGGCGAAGCTACTCCGGTAGGGTTGACGATGGTGTCGGTGAAGCGGCTCCGGTAGGGTGGAGGAAGGTGTCGGCGAAGAGGATTAGAGGCCATCGACGGGGGCGTTGGTGGGGCGGCTCCGGGGGGGGGGGGGGGGGGGGGGTGGACGAAGCGTCTCCGGTGGAGAGTATGAATGAGCCGCTGCAGATTTGCTACGGTTGACAAGAGTACCGGTGAAGCAGATCCGACGCCGTGGACAAGGCCGACACTGAATGGGCTGTGGTACAGTGGTGGATGAGCAGTCTACTTGTTTCTAGGGGAGGTGGGAGGGGTAGATGCGGCCGCAGAAGCAGATCCGGCGAGGTGGATGCCGCTGGCAGTGAATGCGCTCTGGTACGACGGTGGATGAGCAGTCTAGGGTTTCGAGAGGGGAGGGGTAGAAAGGCCGATGAAGTATGAACAACGTGATAAGATGCTCTGGTGCTGTGGAGTTAGTCGTTTTTGCAGGAGGGGGAGAGGAAATGGGGGTGCTCTGTGGTGGGGGAATCAGAAGTTACCAAAGCAGCCCCGACCTATTATGTAGATGAGGGCGGTATTGTAACTGTTGGTCTCCGTGCACCAAGGACAAAAGGGGAATTTTGCATGCTAAACACTAGGTGGCAGAAATTTTAGAAGGAGGCGGGAGATTTTGCGCCCGCGGAATCGTTCGTATCCAGTTTCAACTAATTTTGGACCGTGATAGCGGGAAGGTCATGCGAGACTGTGTACACGGGGCACGCGTCAGCAGTTAATAACTGGTGTGAAGTCCACCCCCCCAAAAAGATAATAACCCCGGATGATGCGCCGATAACTTGGATGTTCACACGGGCGCGACCAATCGTACGGGTGTAGAGGCGCGTTCACGAAAAAAGGGATCAAACGCTCAGCCTATGTATTTCCCGTGTAAATAGATAATTTAGTGCCATTGGTTATTTACTTTAAACATAATGCATTGACGTGTTAGTGTAGAGGCGCACAAAAAGAAATGGATATTGTAGTCCACTACTTAAAAGTGTTACCTCATATGATTACATAGCCTCCATTTCATAAATTGCATACCCGTTGAATTCATATATGAATATTACATATATTACTTCATAATAGAACCTTAAATCATCCAAGACTAATGAATTTGAATGCAAGAGGAACAATGGTGCATGTACATGATAGCTACATTGGTTGTTTGAAGAAACATCACTGTAACTTTGGCATGCACAACTGAAAAGGTTTATTTAGATAAAAAAATATGATATATGAGTGTCCAATCTTTATAGCGTTGAATTGATATTGTACCTTTGGCCATGATACAAAGTAGATATTGATTTATGTTCAAGCGATGCACGTCCACGATCGCTAGATAGTGATACGTGAATAAATTGTGCAATCTCTCTCACACGCATACATATCTCATTTCCCTGTGGGCATCGGAATCACACACGTGCACTTCGTGTATTTCTCTCCCTCTGTCAAGGTTAGAATTTGTCTTTCTATCCATCCTACAAGTCTCTCACACAGAAACACACACGCTCTCTCTGTCGAACACGCCCACCCCTCTAATTCCGCCCACCCACAACCACTAATGTCTCAAAGTATAATTATGTCTGTCACACATATGCATAAGGTTAACTCGAGTTCCGGAACCATATGAATACATACAATGGGATTCCAATAGAGCACCTTTTGTTTTGAGATTTCACTCACTCTCTCTCTCTCTCTCTCTCTCACACACACACACACACACACACACACTACCTGACACCGAAGGAGCAGGGTGGCACCTCGATCTTTATACTAATCTATCTACTCCTCTTTCAAACACACACACATACACACACTCACTAATTGTGCCTCTGTGCCAACCGCGCACACTCTCGATACGTCTTTCTCTCCCTCCCCTCCCCCACCCCAACAATGACAGCAGAAGGGTGACAACTTGATCTGATCGTAACCTGTCAATTGGTTTCTCTCTCAAACATTGTGTATCTGTGCCTCGCTCAGTAGCTCCCTCGATATGTAGACTTCTCGAGCGTGCACAGCTGTAGTGACGATGATGCTGAACCCAGTGTGCCTTGTTTTTACCGGCCTCATGTGATAGTTTTCACCCCATTTTCTATTAATTAAAAAGGCAACCTTTTCTTTGTTACTACTAGTGAATCTGAAATTATTCGAGGTAGACATTAAATATATCACTTCAACCCAATTATTGCAGTAAGTATTTTAAAAGAAACTAACTAGATGCCCGTGCGTTGCATGGAACATCAAGATGCATTTGTATGAGTAGTTTATCTTGTGAGAGAAAAGGATGAACGAGGGAAGGCCTTATTTGCAATTGGAGAGGGGTGTGGGTATATTTTTGCAAAATTGCCATAGTTTCCTTCCTATCCGTTAGATATAAATACAACAGCCTATATTGCAGGATAGGACGCACACCATCATCACCAACTCTGTTTTCTACTCCCTTTGTTCCTAAATATTTATCTTTTTAGATATTTCAACAAGTGACTACATACGGAGCACAATGAGTGAATCTACACTCTAAAATATGTCTACATACACATCCGTATGTGGTAGTGCATTTGAAATCTGAAAAAGACAATATTTAGGAACGGACGAAGTATAAGAGTAGACATGGAGATATATCTCCAGCAACACGATGACCTGAGTTCGAATTCTGTCTTTAACTTTGGATTTTTATATTATATATTACTTATTTAATATATACTTCTTTCGCTACTGTAGTGATAGTGGAACCCATAGAGTACTTAGAATACAAGATTAAGGATGGACTTGTTTCTTTTTAACTTTCTGTACGAAGTTGTAGCCACCTGCAAGTCACATGTACACTGTACATGCAATTAACTTTTTATAGAGGGACAATCATACACACAATTAACTCAAATGGATTGGATGTCACTCTATTATTTCCAGCATAAGAGCATCTCCAATGGCAGTCGGCAAATTTCCTCCCGCTTCCTTCCGCGGAGGACGACATCAAATGCCAGCGGCATACATTTTCACAACTCTAACGAACCAATTGAAATTCGTGCAAACACGGACTGATTTCATATAAGCATGAAGGATTTCGTATAAAAAATCCGGATGTTCATATAAACATGATGGATTTAATTACATTTACATGAACTAAGCGGTGCTAATCTGGCTCTCTTGGTATAATTAATACTCCCTCCGTCCGGAAATACTTGTCCTAGAAATGGATGTATCTAGACTTATTTTAGTTATAGATACATACAATTTATCCATTCTTAGAACAAATATTTCCCGCCAGCTTGAGAGGAGTAGATAATCTAAATGTCCGCCCGCGGATCCCTTTGTCTCCCTCATGTCCGGCAGACACCTGCGGGGTCAACAAAGGTCCTCGGAAGAGATGAAGCAGCAAAGAAACCACCTGAATGTGCAGTCGTCGCCTCAGCAGTGGCCTTCATGAGACCCAAGTGGCGGTAGCCTCCTGTGTTCTACTTCTCCTCGATGATGGCGGCGGGCACAGAGAAGCTGGTGTAACAGCCTGATTTTGGCCCTTTCTTTTTCTTTTGTTTTTCTGAGGTTTTTGCCTGAGTTTTCTTTTTTCCGTGGCTTTGTGGTCTGGAAACTAAAGAAGATGAACTCTTCTTTGCTTTCAGAGTGACTTTTCATACCCAATCCTTCCCTAGACCTTGCCAATTTCATCCTAGCCCAAATCCCAATATTCTTTTTATTGGGAATATTCCTTTTTCATTAAAGGAATAACCCTATCTTCCCTAGGTTGTGAAGCAACCTATATTTCCCTCACCCCAAAAGTTCCCAAATAATTCTCATAAATTGTTTGGGTCATATCTTCCTCAAATGTGGCAAAATATCTCACTTGCCATGTTTTCTATCTTGCTCAAATAATTCCTTTTCTATTCTGTCCTATGTGACAGTATGTGAAGGAAGTGCTATTTTCCTTTGTCCAATTGACCTTAAACTTTTTGGAAACCTTCTCATGTCCAAATAATTTCCCTTTGCCAAAATGCAACTTTATTTGCCTAGCCAATCTTCCTCAGTGATTTTTCAAAGTTTCTGTCAGACAGAAGCCATTGTGAAGGAAGTACTAGCTAGGAGTATCCAAATGAGTTGAACTTTTGCACACTCCTTCATGTGCTCATATTAACCCTCTCCACCGCAGTTGCAACCTCCCTAGGAAGGACAAATCCCCAAACATCATTTGGTGATCACGAGCTTTGACCTGCAATGCGCGCGCTCTGTTGCCGTTGGCCGCGTCTAGGACATCTTCTAGCTTAGACCCCTCCTCTGCTCGGCGTCTCAGCGAGCACATGCCTTTCCATTGTGTTCCCCGCGTAGTCGCCATCCTCCTGGAGCCATCTCCCCCTCCGCCCGCTTCTCTGTCGATGCTCGTCGCCGCGCGCCCACGAGCGAGCTATAGCCGACAAGGCATTAATGGCGTTCGGTTCCTTCTCCCCGCGCCCCTCGACCCCCTGCCCTGTGCGTCTCTGTAGCTTGTCTGCACCCCCTCGTCGTGTTCCCACGCCTCCTCGTGATTGCTGCGCGTCGCCAGAGCCTTGATCGAGCTCGAGCGGCGGCACCCGAGCCCGTGCCCCTCGCCCTGGCTATATATAGCCCTCCCCGAGCCGTTCGACCTGACCACCAGCTTCACCTCACTCCTAGCAACCTCCCCAGACTCCCGTTTGAGCTCGAGATGCTCCCCTGCTCTTCCATCGCCGCCTCGGCCGCTGCCTCGGGTCCCTATGATTCCAGCGACCCTGGCCATCTCCCTCCGCTCCACCACCTCCAGAGGCCTCCACCTCCACTACCAAGCCACCCCATCGCCTCTCCTCCTCCAGTGGCTTGTAGCCGCGAGCTCATCGATGGCCGAAGGCATGCTCCACCGCGGTCGACATCCTGCTCTTCCCCTATATGGGCATGCGCACCTCGGTCTCCTGAACCCGCCGGTAGGCCGGGCTCCGTCTGAGGTGACCTGTGCCACCGGCAATCACCGTCGGGGCAAGCTCCTCCCTCGGCCAGGCGCGCGTACGTGGGAGGAAGAAGAAGGGAGCCAGGAGAGAGAGAGAGAGAGAGAGAGAGAGAGAGAGAGCCCGTGGGACCAGGTTGTCAGTGACCCAGCGCCCGGACCCGCCTCTGCCATGTCAGATAAGTGGACATGTATTCCTTCGAATACGTTTTCTTATTCCGAAAGCGTAGTTTGGTTTCACTGTGGCTGAGAATACGGTTTATTTTGCAGAAAATGTATTTCCGTGGTAGGTGCTTTCAGTTTTCTCAATCAGGGGCTTGTTTGCAGAAAACTTTTCACAGATAGGTCCCTGGCAGAAAAATGACTATATATTTTTGCTCGTAACTCCAAAAGAGGAGATTCCAAAGCCCATTTCTTTGTCTCATCGAGCCCGTTCTTTTGGTCACACTTTCACCATGTGTTAACATTTTGAAAATGACCATTTTGCCCTTGCATGTAAACAGCCCCTCCGGGAGAGGACTGTTTCCGGCGAATCTTGCCGCGGCTTCACCGCACTTCTCCCCGGTGCCTTCTTCACCCCAAGCAAGCCACAATACCCACTTGCATGATAGTCACGCAGTAGCCGTGGTTTTCAACTTGAATATTTATTAAATGTTTGCTTGTTGAAAATATGGTTATCGTTGTTCCGGTGATGCTTAGAGTTGCATGTTTATTTTCGTGCTATGTTGTCTTGTAGTACCTGCTAGTATTTCTTTTCATATGTTTATGCTTGCTAGTAGTACATGTTAATGTTGATGATGGCCTTCGGTGCATGACTGTCGTATGTCCTGAGTGCCATTGTTATGCATGTTCTATTGCATCTAGTTGGTTAAATGCTTGTATGGTAGCATTGTTGATATGTTCTTGCATGATATTTATTGCTGATGCTAGTAGTCCTGCTATGTTTCTGAGTAATGTACTCGTGATGTTCATGCTAGTCAGTATGCCATGCTCAGTCAGATATATGATTTATTGTTGCTATGTTAAGAAGTAATGTTGCACAAGCATGTTTATGTTGATATCATGCTCATGTATTGTAATTGCATCATGTTATTTTATCATGGCTCAGCATATTGCATTCAAGTTTAACCGTATTATATTGAACTGGAACAACTGTTGGCTGAGTCATGGTGCCACCATATCGAGCTGACTAGTGCAACCACGCTTACCTTTATGGGAAGGTCCTAACTAGGTCTATTGTTATGCCTCTCGTCGGTGCCTCCAACGAGGGAAGGTTATGCCTGGGCACTACCTTGGACAGGTAGGACGGAATAAGCCTTGTAAGCCCGAGTTTGGTTATGTGCACATGTCCCCGTTTGGGACCGTTTATTGTTTTTGCTACGACGGTGGCCGTTGGTGTCTTTGGTAGGCATGGGGCCACCCATGACTTAGCCCAGAGGGGAGTTAGTCGGAGTGGCCGGGAGAGTGTCATGGCAGTAGGACGGTTTTGTCGGAACACCGTTGGTCCACCCGAATGGGAGTGCGAGGCCATGGGTTCTGTGCTGTGGGTAATGTGTGCTACCTCTGCAGAGTGTATATTAAATCTATCGATAGTCGTGCCCGCGGATAAAGGCCTAGTTCGTGTCGGTCACACTGTGAGTCAACAGTAATAATAATAATAATGTGCTTAATAACAACCCCGGTTCAATGATGAGATAAGTTGGTTATGTGATCCATGAATGATCACCGTTTGGTTGCAAGGTAACTCGTTGAGCCCAGAGTGGTTCCGTTTGTGATCCATGAACGATCACTGTTTGGTTACGAGGTAACCCGTTGAACCGAGTGTGGTTCCGTTTGTTATCGTGAGAGGATCACCATGGTATCAAGGATACTGAGTTGTTGAATACTTGTGATGTTTTGCGAGAATCATGGGTAAAGGTCAAGCTCATTGTGGTCATGTAATGATTACTACGGTATTGTTTATACCAAACTTGATTGAATCCTGAGATGACCGTGTGATGTCCAAGGATGGTAAGTGATGCATGTGATGGTTACGAGGTAGCCCGAGCAGAATAAGTGGTGCATATAGTGTCATCATGTTGCATGCTAGTATTGTCAGATTCATATGTTCATGACAAGCTCATATTGTGCTAGCTGTATCATGTTCATGTTGTTCATGCCATGTTATTATGGTGATATCACTTAATTCCTGATTAACCTGTAATTGCCATGCTGGTGTTTGTCTTGAATGCTTCTGGTTATTGTGAGCTTGCAAGTACATTCAATGTACTGACCTGGCATGTCATGCCAGTTTGCAGGTCATGCCGGATTTGATTGCTTGTTTGCCGTGGATCCCTTGTGTGTGAGCTAGGATTAGCATTCTAGCCAGAGTCCTTGCGGAGTGGAGTTCACTACCGTCGCCGTTGTTCCGCTGCTTCGATATGTTCTTCTACTTGCATAGAGCAACAGTGGCAGGCGTAGTGTCGATGTGTCGATGTAACCCCTTGTAACAAAATAGATTGTAATAAAGAACTGATTTGTTCTATGCTAAGCAGTGTCGTGTTCCAGAAGACTTCATCTCGATCTCTGGGCTAGAATACGGGGCGTTCCTATTTTCTCTGAGCCGGGGTGCCACAGGCTTGGTATCATAGCAGGTCTGGCTGTAGGACACCCTAGACCGTGCGAACATTAGAATGCGGTAGTATAGACCCCAGTTGGTTTGGTTGCACTTTATTGCTGCATTTGTTTGTCGCATAGCATGCATATAGATTATTATTTGGTCACTAACGGTTAATCTTGTGAGTGTAGGTGGCATAGTTTTTGATCCACCGCCTGCACCCTCCTTCTTAGCATGCCTGCTCTTTGGTGTTCGATGCATCACTCTGTCCCAGCAGAGTGATGCCCTAGTACCAAGTGTTCTAGACACCCTTTGCAGGAGTTATTGCTCACGTATCGCGTCGATATTTTTCCGCCACCCACCCATATTATTTCGGTGATAGGCTTGTCTCTATCCCGAATCATGCCCTCCATCTCGTCCCCTTGGCAACCGTTGCTGATCTTTGTTATTAGAAAAGGGTAATGCCATTAAACCCAATCTTCCACCGTTATCTTGCTCTTTCATTTCATTCTTTGGACGTGTAAGATTTCCCTTTCGTACGCTTGATGACGAGGTAGTCGTGATCGTTGTGTCTCGCTACATGCTCACAAAGTCCGTGCTCGCCTCTGTATCCATCTAGATCCAGCCAGTGTTCAGCCAGGGCTTGGTGTAGCTTCAATTACGCCAACTCCTTCCACACATGGATATAATTTTCGTGCACACCGCCACAACATATTAGACCGTAATACCAGAGTTTCCGCGAGATTTGTGTGCTTAGGTGTGCATGCATATTATTGTGTGAGTAACAGTAATATGTGATGATTGCTTGATTAATTATATTAGTAGCATGCTTGTGTGCTTTTGTTTTAGTCGTTTCTTTTGTTTCTTTCTTTGGGCCTTCGGTGTTGCATATTTTTCTCGTATTAAAGTTGCTCGTCAGCCAACACCGGACCCAAAGAGTTTGCAAGGAATGCGTATATTTGGAAATTCAGCTAAACAAATTGGTGTAACAGATGACTATAGTGAAATTTGGAATATCTCACCTGAATGCAAAAGAAATCCTTAATGGACTGTCAGTATCAAGATTGCATTAGTGTGCCCTCCTCATAATAGTATGGAATTCTCAGCCGACTGCATTGAGAATGGGGATATCTGATCATGATACCGAATAATCAAGTTTGTCTTAGTGTGCACTCCTCATAGCAGAAATGATCAAATCAGCAATAAGATAAATTGTGTGCAAGGTTGACAGAATATTATCAAAGGTATGGCCCAGATACTAGTTTAATTTTTCGTTGAGGATGATTTTGGAACCCGATGTACCTGGAAGCAAGCAAAAATATGGCATATACTCAGAAAGGATGATAGTCATGCAAAACCCCGTTTCATACAAGAAATCAATAGCAAAAATATTAAGATGGTTATATATGTGGAAATCGGTCCGCATATCACAATAAGAAGCTTCTGGTGTAAGCAACCCAATCTTCCCTCGCAAGATACCAGTGAAGCTTCCAAGGCAAGATTCATCTATCTTCCTCAGTACGATACATGGACGATTTCCCGTGCAAGGTACTATGCCTTCTTCAGTAAGAAACCGCAAAAGATTCCGGCATAAGGCACCGAGTCTTTCCCCAGCAAAGTCTTTAAGGGGGTAAGTTTCTGAAGCATGATATTCAATCTTCTTTGGCAAGCGGTCTGATGAAAGTTTCAAGCACAACCTCACCAACCTTCCTCAGTAAGGCATTGGCACAAGGTAGTACACTGTGAATTGACAACATATGGCAATGAATCCCAAGAATCAGATCCGCAACATTTTGGTCAGAAGCAAGAATCAGTCAGAATACACGTCTGTCTCGGGAATCAGATTCTCATATATATGTAGTGAGCATACCACCAAGATCTTACAAGTCACTTGGATGAGGATCTGACAACCACGTGAGGATGGTTAAGAGAAGAAAGCCAGTATACACCGCAGTGTGACAAAGGATTATGAGAACTGATGACATCAATGAGCTCAGTACAAGTACCTGTGAACCTGGAAAATGATCCTGATGAGCCCTTGTCCCCTTTTTCTCCAATGATGGCACCACGCCTGTGATCTGAGCTGTTTTTAGCTATCCAAGGTGGATGCTGATTTTTCTTTCTCTCTTCAATGATTGTCACGAGTTCTGAGCTGCTTTTCGGCCGTCTTGTATAGCTATTGAGTTTCTTTTTGTGACAGTAGCCCTATAGCCGCTTTTCAGCTATTTTAGGGAGCTGCCACCTTCTTCTTATCGACCCGGTCTCATGCTCTGGGCTGCTTTTGGGCCATCCTGAGCCGTGGTTGAGTTATTTCAGTAATGTCCCAGATCAGAGTTGTAAAGACCATTCTGGTGGCTACTGATTTATTTTCCGATTTCTTGCAAGGGTTCGGATGATCATTTTCCTGCGGTCAGAACTTGAGAAGTGATGAACCTGCCATTTAAACAATATTACCATGTCAGAAGAATGAGGATATGTTATGATTGCCGAAGGATTGCACCGACAGTACCTATGGTCATACGAAGAAGCAATATGACCCAGCTCTTTCATCCAAGGATCCAGACAAAGAAACCAAGAATGAAGGAGAAAAGACTGCCAATGCAGGTATGAAAATTGTTGCACAACCCACATGGTGCAGATACCCCGGATAGTCTGAGTTAGTAGACCACCACAAATGTTCACCTGCGGGGCCTACTCAATTTTGGTAAGGACCCCTATCCAGACAACCCGCTCAGTTAACAGTATATGCTCAGATTTGTCAGTATCAAATATCAGAGTCTGTCAAGTTAGACTAAAGGTCAATTCAACAGTTTGACCCCAACAACTATGGGAAAGCATCACACGTCCCACTATCCTCATGGACATACCAACAGAATGAGCCATCCGAATGAGGAATAAAAATCTCGAAGCATGAGCCCTCACTTATGTGAATCATCATGAATAGCCTGTCATGAACAAAAAGTCCTTCTGTTAGAACCACCATCAATCAAGGATGAGGATGTTATTATATAAGGTCATACCCCTTATGCTGGCCACGACAGGCGAAAATCAAATATTTGGAACAGATATGAGGCTCAAGACAGTGAAGCCAGTCAAAATAATTCAGAAGTCCCCGCGATAAGTCAGAATCTGTCAGGAAACATGGTTATGCCTCAACTCATTGTTTGGAACCCAAAGAACTTGCATTTAGTGGAGAAACCCAATGCAAGGAGTTAGAGCTTGGGTCTCCACTAGAAGAATCTGATCACCACTTCATGAAAGATTGTCAGTGCCGGATGACACACCCAACAGAAATCACTCTTGGATTTGTGAGAGGACCTATATTTCAGTCATGAAAACAACTCACACTCAGCAAAGTCAGCAGATCCAAAAAGAAATGGGAGCCTGTATAAGCAAGAACAAGCAAGGTAAGATCTGTCAGAATGTGGATATAGTAAAGCAAACCACCCCAAGGCCAGCCAGATAAAAATTTAGTGGGAACAACAATAAAGGAAAAAGGATACCCGAGTTGGAAATGGTTTCCTTAAGTCAGTATATTCATACTTGTTCCCTGAGCAACAAAATCTCGAGGACGAGATTTCTTAAGGGGGTAAGAGTTGTAACAGCCTGATTTTGGCCCTTTCTTTTTCTTTTCTTTTTCTGAGGTTTTTGCGTGAGTTTTCTTTTTTCTGTGGCTTTGTGGTCTGGAAACTAAAGAAGATGAACTCTTCTTTGCTTCCAGAGTGACTTGTCATATCCAAATCCTTCCCTAGACCTTGCCAATTTCATCCTAGCCCAAATCCAGATATTCTTTTTATTGGGAATATTCCTTTTTCATTAAATGAATAACCATATCTGCCCTAGGTTGTGAAGCAACCTATATTTCCCTCACTCCAAAAATTCCCAAATAATTCTCATAAATTGTTTGGGTCATATCTTCCTCAAATGTGGCAAAGTATTTCACTTGCCATGTTTTCTATCTTGCTCAAATAATTCCTTTTATATTCTAACCTATGTGGCAGTATGTGAAGGAAGTGCTATTTTCCTTTGTCCAATTGACCTTAAACATTTTGGAAACCTTTTCATGTCCAAATAATTTCCCTATACCAAAATGCAACTTTATTTGCCTAGCCAATCTTCCTCGGTGATTTTTTGAAGTTTCTGTCAGACAGAAGCCATTGTGAAGGAAGTACTAGCTAGGAGTATCCAAATGAGTTGTACTTTTGCAGACTCCTTCATGTGCTCATATTAACCCTCTCCATCGCAGTTGCAACCTCCCCAGGAAGGACAAACCCCCAGACATCATTTGGGCGACTATGTGGCACAGTGTGCACCAGTGCACGTGGTGATCATGAGCTTTGGCCTGCAATGCGTGCGCTCTGTTGTCGTTGACTGCGCCCAAGACGTCTTCTAGCTCGGGTCCCTCCTCTGCTCGGCGTCTCAGCGAGCACGGGCCTGTCCAGTGTGTTCTCCGCATAGTCGTCGTTCTCCTGAAGCCATCTCCCCCTCTCTCCGCTTCTCCGTCAGTGCTTGATACGTCTCCAACATATCTATAATTTTTGATTGCTCCATGCTACTTTATCTACTGTTTTAGGCAATATTGGGCTTTATTATCCACTTTTATATTATTATTGGGACTAACCTATTAACCGGAGGCCCAACCCAGATTTGCTGTTTTATGCCTATTTCAGTGTTTCGAGGAAAAGGAATATCAGACGGAGTCAAAACGGAACGAAATCAACTGGAGAAGTTATTTTTGGAAGGAAAGCCACCTGATGGACTTGGAGTGCACGTCAGGAGATATGGGAGGTGCTCACGAGGGTGGGGGGCGCCCCCCTGGGTGCACCCCCTGCCTCGTGGGACCCCCCTAGCTCCACCGATGTACTTCCTACACCCATATATACCTACGTACCCAAAAACTTCCAGAACAGAACCTAGATCGGGAGTTCCGCCGCCGCAAGCCTCTGTAGCCACCAAAAACCAATCGGGACCCTGTTCCGGCACCCTGCCGGAGGGGGAGCCCATCACCGGAGGCCATCTTCATTATCCCGGTGCTATCCATGACGAGGAGGGAGTAGTTCACCCTGGGGGCTGAGGGTATGTACCAGTAGCTATGTGTTTGATCTCTCTCTCTCTCGTGTTCTCTCTCGTGTTCCCTCTATGGCACGATCTTGATGTATCCTGAGCTTTGCTATTGTAGTTGGATCTTATGATGTTTCTCCCCCTCTACTCTCTTGTGATGAATTGAGTTTCCCCTTTGAAGTTATCTTATCGGATTGAGTCTTTTATGGGAACACTTGATGTATGTCTTGCGATCCACTTGATGTATGTTTTGGTGATCAACTTGCGGGTTTCGTGACATTGGGAACCTATGCATAGGGGTTGGCACACGTTCTTGACTCTCTAGTAGTAGCTTTGGGGAACTCTTTGAAGTACTTTTATGTTGGTTGGATGAATCTGAGATTGTGTGACGCATATAGTATAATCATTCCCACGGATACTTGAGGTGACAATGGAGTATCTAGGTGACATTAGGGTTTTGGTTGATTTGTGTCTTAAGGTGTTATTCTAGTACGAACTCTTTTATAGATTGATCTGAAAGAATAACTTTGAGGTGGTTTCGTACCCTACCATAATCTCTATGTTTGTTCTCCACTATTAGTGGCTTTGGAGTGACTCTTTGTTGCATGTTGAGGGCTTGTTATATGATCTATCTATGTTATTATTGTTGAGAGAACTTGCACTAGTGAAAGTATGAACCCTAGGCCTTGTTTCCTATCATTGCAATACCGTTTACGCTCACTTTTACCACTTGCTACCTTGCTGTTTTTATAATTTCAGATTACAAAAACCTATATCTACTATCTATTTTGCACTTGTGTCTTCATCTCTTCGCCGAACTAGTGCACCTATACAATTTACCATTGTATTGGGTGTGTTGGGGACACAAGAGACTCTTTGTTATTTGGTTGCAGGGTTGTTTGAGAGAGACCATCTTCATCCTATGCCTCCTACGGATTGATAAACCTTAGGTCATCCACTTGAGGGAAATTTGCTACTGTCCTACAAACCTGTGCACTTGCAGGCCCAACAACGTCTACAAGAAGAAGGTTGTGTAGTAGACATCAGTGTTCATCGCCGCGCGCCCACGAGAGAGCTGTAGCCGACAAGGCATTAATGGCGTTTGGATCCTTCTCCCTGTGCCCCTCGCCCCCCTACCCTGTGTGCCTCTGTAGCTCGTCTACACCCCCCCCCTCATCGCGTTCACGTGCCTCCTTGTGATCGCTGCGCGTCGCCAGAGCCTTGTCCGAGCTTGAGTGGCGGCACCCAAGCCCGTGCCCCTCGCCCCAGCTATATATAGCCCTCTCTGAGCCGTTCGACCTGACCACCAGCTTCACCTCACTCCTAGCAACCTCCCTAGACTCTCGTTTGAGCTCGATCTGCTCCCCTGCTGTTCCATCGCCGCCTCGGCCGCCGCCTCGGGTCCCTCCGATTCCGGCGACCCTGACCATCTCCCTCTGCTCCACCACCTCCAGAGGCCTCCACCACCACTACCGAACCACCCCATCGCCTCTCCTCCTCCTCTAGTGGCTTGTAGCCACGAGCTCACCAGTGGACAACGGCATGCTCTGCCGCGGTCGACAGTCCACTCTTCCCCAAGCTCCACGGTGGTCGAGACCTATATGGGCATGCGCGCCTCGGTCTCCTAAACCCGCCGGTAGGCCGGGCAACATCAGAGGTGACCTGTGTCGCCGGCAATCACCGTCGAGGCGAGCTCCTCTCTCGGTCAGGCGCGCGTATGCGGGAGGAAGAAGAAGGGAGCCGAGAGAGAGAGAGAGAGAGAGAGAGAGAGCCTGCGGGACCAGGTCATCAGTCACCCAGCGCCAGGCCCCACCTCAGCCATGTTAGATAAGTGGACACGTATTCCTTCGAATACGTTTTCTTATTTTGAAAGTGTTGTTTGGCTTCACTGCGGCCGAGAATACGGTTTCTTTTGCAGAAAACATATTTCCGCGGTAGGCGCTTTCAGTTTTCTCTGTCAGGGGCTTGTTTGTAGAAA
The DNA here is from genome assembly GCF_018294505.1 of Triticum aestivum. Taxonomy (NCBI): domain Eukaryota; kingdom Viridiplantae; phylum Streptophyta; class Magnoliopsida; order Poales; family Poaceae; genus Triticum; species Triticum aestivum. Next base: position 606,201,818 of record NC_057795.1, on the reverse strand, counting down.
ACTTTTCACAAATAGGTCCCTGGCAGAAAAACGACTATATCTTTTTGCTCGTAACTCCAAAAGAGGTGATTCCAAATTCCATTTCTTCATCTCGCCAAGCCCGTTCTGTTGGTCACACTTTAACCATGTGTTAACATTTTGAAAATGACCATTTTTCCCTTGCACATAAACAGCCCCTCCGGGAGAGGACTGTTTCTAGCGAATCTTGCCACGGTTTCACCGCACTTCTCCCCGGTGCCTTCTTCACCCCAGGCAAGCCACAATACCCACTTGTATGATGGTCATGTAGTAGCCGTGGTTTTCAACTTGATTATTAAATGTTTGCTTGTTGAAAATATGGTTATCGTTGTTCCGGTGATGCTTAGAGTTGCATGTTTATTTTCGTGCTATGTTGTCTTGTACTACCCGCTAGTATTTCCTTTCATATTTTTATGCTTGCTAGTAGTACATGTTAATGTTGGTGATGGCCTTCGGTGCATGACTGTCGTCTGTCCCGAGTGTCGTTGTTATGCATGTTCCATTGCATCTAGTTGGTTAAATGCTTGCATGGTAGCATTGTAGATATGTTCTTGCATGATATTTATTGCTGATGCTAGTAGTCTTGCTATGTTTCTGAGTAAGGTACTAGTGATGTTCATGCTAGGCAGTATGCCATGCTCAATCGAATATATGATTTGTTGTTGCTATGTTAAGAAGTAATGTTGCACAAGCATGTTTATGTTGGTATCATGCTCATGTGTTGTAATTGCATCATGTTATTTTATCATGGCTCACCATATTGCATTCAAGTTTAACCGGATTAAATTGAACTTGAAAAACTGTTGGCTGAGTCATAGTGCCACCATATCGAGCTGACCAGTGCAACCACACTTACCTTTATGGGAAGGTCCTAACTGGGTCTATTGTTATGCCTCTCACCGGTGCCTCCAACGAGGGAAGGTTATGCGCGGGCGCTACCTTGGCCAGGTAGGACGGCATAAGCCTTGTGAGCCCGAGTTTGGTTATGTGCACATGTCCCCGTTTGGGACCGTTTATTCGTTTTGCAACGACGGTGGCCGTTGGTGTCTTTGATAGGCACAGGGCCACCCATGACTTAGCCCAGAGGGGAGTTTGTCGGAGTGGCCGAGAGAGTGTCATGGCAGCAGGACGGTTTTGTCAGAATGTCGTTGGTCCACCTGAATTGGAGTGCGAGGCCATGGGTTATGTGGTATGGGTAAAGTGCACTACCTCTACAGAGTGTATATTAAATCTATCAATAGCCGTGCCCGCGGATAAGGGCCTTGTTCGTGCCGGTCATACTGTGAGTCAACAGTAATAATAATAATAATAATAATGTGCTTAATAACAACCCTGGTTCGATGATGAGATAAGTTGGTTATGTGATCCGTGAATGATCACCGTTTGGTTACAAGGTAACCCATTGAACCCAGAGTGGTTGTGTTTGTGATCCGTGAACGATCACTGTTTGATTACGAGGTAACCCGTTGAACCGAGTGTGGTTCCGTTTGTGATCATGAGAGGATCACCATGGTATCAAGGATACCGGGTTGTTGAATACTTGTGATGTTGTGCGAGAATCATGGGTAAAGGTCAAGCTCCCTGTGGTCATGTAATGATTACTACGATATTGTTTATACCAAGCTTGATTGGAACCTAAGATGACTGTGTGATGTCCAAGGATGGTAAGTGATGCATGTGATGGTTACGAGGTAGCCCGAGCAGAATAAGTGGTGCATATAGTGTCATCATGTTGCATGCTAGTATTGTGAGATTCATATGTTCATGCCATGCTCATATTGTGCTAGATGTATCATGTTCATGTTGTTCATGCCATGTTATACTGATGATATCACTTAATTCCTGATTAACCTGTAATTGCCATGTTGGTGTTTGTCTTGAATGCTTCCGGTTATTGTGAGCTTGCGAGTACATTCAATGTACTGACCTAGCGTGGCATGCCAGTTTGCAGGTCATGCCGGATTTGATTGCTTGTTTGCCGTGGATCCCTTGTGTGCGAGCTAGGATAAGTGTTCCAGCCAGAGTCCCTTCGGAGTGGAGTTCACTATCATCGCCGTTGTTCCGCTGCTAGATGTTATTCCGCTGCTTCGATATGTTCTGCTGCTTGCATAGAGCAACAGTGGCAGGCCTAGTGTCGACGTGCCGATGTAACCCTGTGTACCCAAGTAGATTGTAATAAAGAACTAATTTGTTCTATGCTAAGCAGTGTCGTGTTCCAGAAGACTTCATCTTGATCTCTGGGCTGGAATAGGGGGCATTCTGGTTTTCTCTGAGCCGGGGTGCCACAGCCCATAGACTCGTCACTCTCCACCACCCAGCTTCTGTCTCTATCTGCATGGCGCTGCCGCAGGCACGGGAGGCACGACCGCAGGCATGGGAGGTGCACCCATAGACACGGGAGGCGCGGCCACCGCAGACACCGGTGGCGCGGTATGACGCGGCAACGACGACGCCCGTACCGGCGTGCTTGCCGCCGTGCTAGTGTGGAGCAACTCGCCACTCCTCATCGAGCTGAACTGGAGCGGCGAGTTGCTGAACCACGTGCCTGCTTGGGGCGTCAACTGGCTCCGTTGGGCCAAGCGAGGTTGGTGAAGCACCGAGCGGACTCTCCCGTATCCAGAGGGCTTGGCGGGCCACCCAGCCAGGTAGTATGCGGGAGAACGGCTCCTCGGAAGCAATTGGAAGACTGGAGAAAATGGTGAAGGAGGAGATTGAGGAGCGGCGGAGGGGTGCGATTCTTGCCCGCCGTCTGCCAGCGTCTGGCCTCGTTTAAACTGAGGGTGGACGGGTGGAGCTTGGCCGGTGTTGCGTTTAATTCCGGCCCGCTCATGAATGGATGTGTGTCCGGAGTAGGTTTCTTGGTTTGCATGCGGGTTTAACGGAGGGGTTTGATGGAGGCGAGGAGGCGTGTTCAGCCGGGCGTGCAGCGGGTGGTGCATTACTATTCGATTTGAAAGCGGGCGGCGCAGTTCTTGATATGGCTTTAATGAAGACGAGGTAGGGGGTAGCGGTTCCCAAAATGTTGAACGGACAATGCATCCTCCTTCAATTAATGCATGAGGGAACTAATGGGAGGAGGACCGGGAAAAGAGGCTGCATGATGTGAATGCAACTCAGTTTGCCCTCATATAAAGGCGCCCCTCCATTCCAATGCGTCTACCACATTGTACGCACCTAAACATTTGCCTAAGAACCTACACTAAGGGCAAAAGTGCTGACTCCAGACCCATGGCGGCGATGCGCGCGAGCGGCCAGTGGCTGTGCCAGATGGTCCATGATGACGGCCTGCGGCATGGCACTGAGGATTGTCTCCAGACGGTGTTGGAGACCGGCTGGTGGATGGCCGCTATTGACACCAACTACGACTCTCAGTTGCACCAGATGATCGTTGCTACCACCAACAAGTTCACCGTCCTCAAGAAGCTCATGGACGACATCGCCGTACTCCTCTAGCCCGCGCACCCGGGCTCCTCATTGCCTGCAACCCTAATTGGCCTCCATGGCCGAAACCTCTTTCAAGCACTGGTGGCCCTGTGACTGCCCACCGACGCCAAAAAGAATGTCCACCTAGAGGTCGCGCTCGCCGTGAGGTGCCTCGCCCTGCAAGAATTCATCGACATACACATCCACGTGTACGAGCAAATCGTGTACATAGGTATCTACAAGGCCAGTGAGAACGCTATGACGTTGGCCTTCCTCAACTGGCTGGAAACGTTGGATGCCTTTGCTGAGAAGCACCTTGACCTCACCACAAAAGCCGCCGCTTCTTAGCCGCAGGTCGGTGGCCCGGCGCACTAAGTTGAGGAGGAGGAGGTCGTACGTTGATGGATGCATCTTTCTTCTTGCCTCATGTAGCCACCACTGCGATCGCATCATCATGGCCTTAATTCTTATTGTGCTATGGCATTCTCGTTCCAGTCAATATCGACATGTGCGATCCCTTCCCTTAATTATATGCATCACTGTAACTAGTACTCCATCCATCAATTTATAAGTTGTGCTTACCTTCTCCATCAACTTCGTGCAACGCACAGGCATCTTGCTAGAAACACTAGAACATGTCGAACCGCATGTGACAAAACCGACAATGCGCCAACCTAGCTACTATTTACCCTGCTTATCTGGCGGAAATAGCCCCGCCCTAGCGTTTCCAATTGTTATTTCTATCCATCGATCGTGCCAAGCAGCAGAACCAAATGTTACAATTTATACATGTTTCTCTACTCCTACTCCTATAAAAGACTCAGTTGGTGATGGTGGTGTGTCTGCCATCCGTTGTTTCTGACCATTTGATCTACATCTAACGGCTGTGATGTAAGTTGTGGCATTTTTGCAACAATAGCCCACTTCTCTGCTCCAATTTGCAGAAAACCCCTTATTATCTTGAAAGCAAGCACATCCCTCCCTCACCTCATCAAAACAACCTGAGAAATATATTTTGAGTGAAAAGTAATGTATTAGGAGTATATCAAAACAAGAGTGATTTCTTTCAAGTTTGTGAACAAGTACTACTATTCTACTACTTTGGATCTGTCGCAACGCACGGGCACATTGCTAGTAAAAGGAAAAGGCCTGCCACGTTCGCGTCGCACCCCCCACACCCGGGTATCGGGAGTAATCCACGGCCTATCTGGCACAACACATAGCTTAGGAAAGGCGTGTTGCCTTGCATTTTCACTTTCATGTGGGACCGCCGTTGAGCAAACCGACTATTGGCAAACCGCATCACGCCCGCCGCCGGGTTGGAAAACAGAAACGAGGGGAAGATCTAGCCGTAGCACGGAAGCCAAGAAATTTGGTGTCATATGGGGCTCGTTGATAGAGTAGGAGCATTCCGTACTACTACTCCTACTAGTACAAAGTTTGTACTATACAACTAGTACTACCACTATACAACTAGGTACGTGCACGGCACAGCATCGTAGGAACAAAAAAGGGAAGATCTTGTTTTGGGTGATTTTTTTCCAGTCAACGTAGTATGAATAATATGATGTGGGGGCACCCATGAAGGTTATGTGGATTGGTTGCATGGCTACGAAAGGTTAGAGAAAAATAAATAGATAATGTGTTTAGAGTGCACTCCACTAAATAGATATACTTTGGATTCATTGCAATGCACGGGCCAACACATCTACATCTATACCCCTATAGTTTGTGAATAACTTTGACAGTTGGTCGTTGGATGAAACCAATCCGCCGGTACAAAGATGGCAAATCCGAGCACTACTGGTAGTTGGATATCATCTACATTCCACCAGATTCTGCCACATGTGGAATCTAGAAGATTCTATGGTTGAACTTAGGGTCTGTTTGGTTCATGACTAACTTTGCCACAACTAAGCTTAGGCAAAGTGTGGCTAACAAAAAAATGGCCACCGCAAGTGTGGAAGGATTTGGCAAGAAGTTGAGTCTATGACATGTGGACCATGTAGCTAGAAAAGTGTGGCAATGAAGCAAACACATGCCTAAGATATTGTGGCACGCCTAAGCTTAGGCGTGGCAACCTTAGGCTGCAAACCAAACATCTATATACCCCTATATAGTGTGTGAATAACTTTGAAAGTTGGTCGTTGGATGAAGCCAATCCGACGATACAAAGATGGCAAATCCGAGCACTACTGGCCATTGGTTATCATCTACATTCCACCAGATTCTGCCACATGTAGAATCAAGAAGACTCCATGGTTGAACTTTTAAGCATAATGCACGAACCACCAGAATCCCATGCGTGCAATGCACGTGTACCTTACTAGTTGGTAGTAGTAAGAAACAAATTCCGGGTTTGGCACAAGCTCGTTGTCGGTGTCAAAACCGGCGGATCTCGGGTAGGGGGTCCCGAACTATGCGTCTAGGTGGATGGTAACAGGAGACAAGGGACACGATGTTTTTACCCAGGTTCGGGCCCTCTCGATGGAGGTAAAACCCTACTCCTGCTTGATTAATATTGATGATATGGGTAGTACAAGAGTTGATCTACCACGAGATCAGAGAGGCTAAACCCTAGAAGCTAGCCTATGGTATGATTGTTGTTCGTCCTATGGACTAAACCTCTCCGGTTTATATAGACACCGGAGAGGGCTAGGGTTACACAGAGTCGGTTACAATGGGAGGAGATCTATATATCGTATCGCCAATCTTGCCTTCCATGCCAAGGAAAGTCATATCCGGACAATCTTGTATCTTCATAGTCCGGGAGTCCGGCCAAAGGTCATAGTCCGGGAGTCCGGCCAAAGGTCATAGTCCGGCCATCCGGACACCCCCTAATCCAGGACTCCCTCAGCAGCCCCTGAACCAGGCTTCAATGACGACGAGTCCAGCGTGCAAATTGTCTTCGGCATTGCAAGGCGGGTTCCTCCTCCGAATACTTCATAGAAGATGTTGAACACAAGAATAGTGTCCGGCTCTGCAAAATAGTTTCCACATACCACCGTAGAGAGAATAATATCCGCACAAATCTAATCCACTAACGTATTCCGTAGCGTGACATCATGCCACAGCCAAGTCTTTATTTGAATCATTTTACCGCCCCCCCTTAGCGCATTTAGCGAGGCGGTTTCCTTGGCACGTCTTGTCAAAGCAGAGATCGTGTCCCCTTATTTCGGGATTCTCATCAATATGGGCGTGGGTAACCCAACCGTGCCATTAATCGTGGCGCTTGGGAGATAAGCGAGTTTTACTTGGCTGGTGGGGGCACATAGTTTCGGCCGCCCATATAAGTGGATAAGGATCCACCGTTTCCATCTACGCCTTCTTCCTCCCTTTCTTATCCATTTCCACGCACTCGAGCTCCAGCGCCCAAGTCTGCACTTCCCACATCAACCTTATCCAATCATGTCTGTAGCGGGAGGTAGGTGGATGGCCTCGTCCGTTATGGAGGGGCAAATCAAGAAGCTGAGGAAAGCCGGATACTTGTCCAATGACATCGCGCACCCCCAGATGAGGGGCAGCTCATCCCCACCCCCAGGCCCCATGAGAGGGTCGTGTTTCTCCCCCATTTCCTCCGCGGACTGGGCTTTCCTCTTCACCCATTTGTCCGGGGGCTCATGTTCTACTACGGCCTGGATTTCCATGATCTGGCCCCGAACTTCATCCTCAACATCTCGGCGTTTATCGTCGTGTGTGAGGTCTTCCTCCGCATCCAGCCCCACTTCGACTTATGGCTGAAGACCTTCAATGTCAAGCCGAAGGTCGTGGGCGGACGACAAGCAGAGTGCGGAGGCGCCATGGTGGGCAATATGGCCAACGTCACATGGCTTGAGGGATCCTTTGTGGAAACCATCAAAGGGTGGCAATCGGGGTGGTTCTACATCACCGAGCCGCGTGACCCTGAATGGGCAGTGGCCCCCGAGTTTCGATCTGGCATCCCCACGCGGCTCACCTCATGGAAAGAGACGGGCCTGTCGTGGGGTAATCCGGAAGAGGCGACCGGACTCCAAACCTGCATCCAGAACCTCATGGACAAGAAGGTTAAACCCGTCAACGTAGTCCAGGTCATGCTCTTCCGCCGGATCCTCCCGTGTCAATGGTGGGCTTTTAACCTGTGGGAATTCGACCCGGCTCAGCACCAAACTCTGTCTAGGCTCTTCGACACAACGCACGAAGATGCTTGGAAGGTGCTTTTCAAGAGCTCTGAGGTCCACCCTCCCACTACCGAGGATCACGGATTCTGCGCGAAGCGCCAAGCTAGCGCGGTAAGCTTAGTTTACCCATTACAGGGTATTTGTTTTTCATAGTTTGACTCTATGCGGGATCTAAACTCCTATTCCTTTAACAAGACTGGTAGAAGAAGGCCGGATAGATCGACTGTCCGGCTCCTTTGCCCGAAGACCCAGCATACGCCCGCTTGACGAAGCTGCTGGTCCTGACACCCCATGTGGTGCCGGAGAAGAAGGCCAAGAAGAAGGCCACGGGAACTCGAAAGAGCTCCCGGCGCCTGGTGGTGTCCGACTCATCGCCCGATGACCCCAAAGCGCACTCCTCATCCGATGACGAGGAGGAGGAATAAGAAGCCTCTTCCCCTCCAGCGAGGGGAGGAAAGAAAAGAAAGGCCGCCCCAACTGGGGAGGCCGGGGGGTCCAAGAAGGGGAAGACCCTTCTTCCGTAGTACGCCTCCGATGCCGATGACAGCGGAGAGGAGTGGCCATCCAGGGCCAAGCCCCTGTCCAAATAGTTAGTATCCGGATACCAAAATAGTTCATGGCATTCCTTTATTTGCACCGTACCTTCTGACGCCGAATATAATCATGCAGTCCGCCCAAGGCTCAGCTCGATGATTCGTCGAGCGGCTCCCTGGATTCGTTAGATGTGAATAGTCTTTCACTCCCGATGGCTACCTCCCCCCGCCCTACGGGTGATGCCGAGGTGGAGTCCCAAAAGGGGCTAAACCAGGAGGAGGTAGTCCCGGAGGCGCCGCAAGGCGACCTCCCGGACCCTAGGCCCAGAGGGGATAAAACCCCGGAGGGATCTAAGTCCGGCCCTGGGCCGGACACCGCACCGGAACCTTCAGTGACTCCGGAGTCCGGCAGGCGGCCCCCTCGTAAGAAGGGCAAGCCTACGACACCGGCGGCCTCCGTCCAACCGGAGGCGCCGGACAATTTGCTGGAGGTGCTTAACGGCGCCTCCATCGATGAGGAACACCGCACTGTTATGAGTGCGGTGATCCAGAAGGTTCAGTCCGCCAAGAGCGGGCTGAGAGAAGCCTATGCTAGCCTTCTAATAGGCTTTGAGGTATGTATTTAAAACATATAAAAATGTTACCGCATAGACAGTAGCCCCTGATGCTCAGTTTGGTGTTCGAAAGAAAAGCCGGACTGAGGATCTAAAAAGATATACGCAGGAGTCTAACATAAATATGTCAATATGGGAATGCAGGCTGCGTTGCTGACCTCTGCCGCACTGACTATGGAGGTCGATGCATTGAAGCAGAGCCTCGAGCGGTCCGAGAACGAGCTCGGCCGTGCCAAGAAGCAGCTCGAGGACAAGGAAGGTATGTAGTACCTTATGTAAGTATAAAAAAATACCTGGTTGCAAATAATGATAGGACCAACGTGAATGTTACAGGGGGCACAACCGAGGTGGCGACCTTGAAACAAGTGCTGTCCAAGGCCGAAGACAATGCGGCCACAGAGCGCATCGAGCGAGAGAAACAAGAGGCGCGGGTGGCAGAGGTGTGGCAAGAGCTCGATGCTCTCATGAAGAAACACGAGAGTTTAGAGCTTGACTCAAAGACGCGAGAGTCCGAGCTTGCCACGGCACTTGAAAGCGCCAAGTTTGCCAAGGCCAAAGCCCAAAAAGCCCTCTAGGAGATTAAGGCGATGAAAAAGATAGTGTCGGATTTCGGGTTCCGGCAGACCCTCTAGGTTCGAACACTGGGGTGCGCGCGGAGATCTCGCCCTCTACCTACCTGCACCTCGCCGCCTCGCTAGGATCTAAGCTATGAAAGGAACAACACAAGAGACACAGGGTTTATACTAGTTCGGGCCACCATTGTGGTGTAATACCCTACTCTAGTTTGTGGTGTGGTGGATTGCCTCTTGGGCTGATGATGAACAATACAAGGAAGAACAGCCTCGCGAGGGTCTGTTCTTGGCTGGTGTGATGAACTGCTAGGGGAGTTCAGTCACTCTTCCTGCTGGTTTCAAGATGATGATGGTCCTGCCTCTACCTTGTGGGTGGCTAGTCCTATTTATAGGCAAAGGCCCTGGGCCTCTTCCCAAATATTAAGCGGGAAGGGGGCCAACAATTGGCCATTTTGAAGGGGAACATCTAGTACACTTATCCTGACTAAAGTTGGTCCTCGCCTGTCAAAGGCTCTGGTGGTGACGCCAGCTTGGGCTCCACAATGACTTCCTTCCCGCCGTTGCGATGGTCTTGGTCTTGTTAAACCGAAACGGATGCCTTTGCTTGATGCTCTCGCCTGCGCTTGCTCCCTTTGCACCAAAAACGAAAGGAGGACACTGTGCGGGCTGGCGCCCGCCTGGCGCCCTTGGTCGTCATGACTTGCGTCATGGGCACCTCGTGAGGTACCCTGCCTTGATCTCTCCGCCTCCTCGCGAGCCAGCCTGACGAGGCCGTGCCTGAGGAAGCTTCCTGTCGTCCACCATGCGAGGCTTGGCCCCTTGCGAGGGTCTTGAGCTCGTGCTGATGAAGATGGGCCGTGATGGGCCGTCCCTTGAGCCACGCCGCAGGCCGTAGGCAGGCAAGTCTGGGGACCCCCATTCCTAGAACACCGACAGTAGCCCCTTGGCCCAAGGCGCGCCCGGACTTGGCTGTACAGAAAAGCGAAGGGGCAAGTGCGAAGCGCCGCGGGCCCTAACAGCCTGCGGCCTCGGGCGCCACGTGGCGGTTGGTTGGTCGCGGGCGGCTCCGCTCCCCATGATGCCTCAGCGACTGCATGAATTGACAAGTCCCTGTATGCAAAGCGGGTCATGATTACATGCGATCGTGGAGGCCGGCGGTTGGCCTCCTCCGGCTATAAATATGGAACGGCGCGTGCCCTTCCAGTCCATCTCTTCTTGCTTCTCCTTCTTCTTCATGGCTCTGCCAAAGAGGTTCTCGGCCGCGGAGAAAGGAAAGGCCCGCCAAGTGGAGCCTGACTCTCCCCCGCCTAAGCGCGGTCGAGGCCGCCCCCGCAAACACCCTGCGACTCCCATGGTGGCTCCTCGTGGCCGTGGAGGCGATCTTCCGCGTGGTGACGGGCGGCAGGCCGCCGCTGGGGGGCGCGCTATAGCTGCGCAACCCCCTAGGCCGCGCTCCCACTCGGCAGAGGTACTACCGGAGTTCGTTGTGTGGTCGACGGAACCGGCCAGCACCCGACTCCAACTTCCTCGCTTCCTCCTAGGCCCTGTTCAAGAATTCATCCGATTAACCAGTTAACTTGCCGATTAATCACTACTCATAGGGTCACCGAGTAGCCTATAAACCGATAAATCATCCGATTAATTGATTAAATGGCCGATTAACTTGCCGATTAGCCGATTAATCCCCTACTCACCAGCCAACCGAGCAGCTACAAGTTAATGATTTCCTCAACAATGCTCCTAGGTGAGCTTCCGGCTGGCGCCCCGGGCGGCCTCTGGCTTCAGGCGGACGGTTGCTGCAGCCGGGCCTCCTGGGCTTCGCTGGAGGTCTCTGCAGCCGGGAGCTTGGCCCTGACCCCCGGCTAGCAAACGTTTGCCCGCGCGCGTGGTCTGAGCCAGCGGTGCACCCTGCACTTCAAGTTCGATGGCGATGCCACCCTCTACATGAGGGTGTTCGGGGAAGATGGTCACTTCGCTGGGCGCTGCCCTGAGAGCGACGACCGCGGCCGTGGGTCTAGCCCCAGCAACGATGAAGACGACAGCGCGCGCGTGGTCGGCAGCGCTCGGGGTACATCGAGCTTTGACGGCTCTTCTTTGGGCAGCGGCTCCTCCAGCGGTGGCCGCGATCAGCCTCCGTGCCGCCGCGCCCGCCTGGAGGGAGGTAGCGGGTCTGCCCGCCATCGCGCCTCGGTGAAGCACAAGACGGAGTCCTCCTGAGCTCCGGAGGCAGTTCGAGTCTCCCCCGCGAGTTGGTGTCGGGCGAGTCGCGCCTGTTTTGTTCTTTTTCCCTTTTCCTGCGCCAAGAGACAATAGTGTAGGGCCCCGCGGGGGCATGCTTGGACTATTGATGTTAATTATCGTACTGCTTCCGCTATTCCGGTATTGTGCCTTTGTGCCGCACGCTTGTGCGTAGAAATTACTTAGCTCGGGGGGGGGGGGGGGGGGGGGCTGTCGTGACTTTTGCTTCCCGAGGCCGAGGCCTCGTCGAACGCTTCACGCCCTGCGAGGGTTAGTCTGGAGAGGTAGCTCCCGGCCTCAGCTGTGGAGGCGACCGACCCAGGTCCTGTGTTCGTGTCGCGGTGCCCGTGGGGCACGAACTGGAGGGGTGCTCCTGTAGTGGACCCGGGTAGGGAAGCCTCGAACGATAAGGGCAAAAAACACTCGCGAGGGTGCCCGCGTTCCTCCCTCGTGAGACTTGCGGGAGAGAAATTGGGGCAGGAGAGTGAAAAAGGCAAAGAGTCACATGCCAAAGACGACAACAACTTCAATAAGACTTCGAATGGGGACGAACAAGCCAACTGCAGAAAGCAAATGAGAAAAGCCGCGTCCGGCACCTAATCTAGTCTTCGACGTCTTCTCACCAGCACGGAGCTAAGTGCTACCACTGGGCGTGGGAGGGAGCCCCAGGGCCTGAGGCCGGTGCTCCTGAGACTCCGGGGCGTGTACAGCTCCAACTCATTATTACGTCAGAGTGTCACGAGCGGCGAGCTTCATAGGCATTGGCCTTCTTCACAGGCTCCAGGCCTTTCTCGGAAAGATAAACTTCACAGGCGTTCGCCTTCTTCACAGGCACCGGGCCTTTTCCAAAACACGACAGCTTCACAGGCGTTCGCCCTCTTCACAGGCTCTGGGCCTTTTCCAAAACTCGACAGCTTCACAGGCGTTCGCCTCCTTCACAGGCTCTGGGCCTTTTCCAAAACGCGATAGCTTCACAGGTGTTCGCCTTCTTCACAGGCTCTGGGCCTTTTCCAAAATGCGATAGCTGCACAGGCGTTTGCCTTCTTCACAGGCTCTGGGCCTTTTCCAAAACGCAATAGCTTCACACGTGTTTTCCTTCTTCACAGGCTTTGGTCCTTTTTAGGGGTAAAACCTCCGTAGGTGCTGGATGTTCCACGCGTTCTAGATGGGTACCCCCTCCTGAGTCTCCAAGCGCGTGGAGCCGGGCCTGGAAACATGAACAACCTTGAACGGGCCCTCTCACATGGGAGAGAGCTTATGCAGTCCCTCCCTGGAGAGAACCTGCCTGAGCACGAGGTCCCCTACCTCGAGAGTCCTGGGGCGGATGTTGCGGCAGTGGTATCACCGCAGCGCTTGTTGGTATCTTGCCGCTAGGAGCGCAGCTTCCCGATGATGCTCCTCCCCCAGCACGAGGTCCGTCCCCCGCATGGCATCCTGCTGCGCCTCATCGAACGCCAGGATCCGTGCGGAACGACGTCTGGCCTCATGAGGGAGGACCGCTTCAGCTCCATAGACCAGGAAGAATGGGGTCTCGCCAGTTGGCTTGGTCACGGTCGTGCGGATGGACCACAACACGGACTGAAGCTCGTCGTACCAACCTCGGCCACAGGCCTCTAGCTTCTTCTTGAATGTCCTGGTCTTGAGGCCTCTCAGGACCTCCGCGTTGGCCCGCTCGGCTTGACCGTTGCTCCGGGAGTGCGCCATTGAAGCATAGCATATCTGCGTTCCAAGGTTAGCACAATATGTTTTGAAGAGGTTACTGGTGAACTGCGAACCGTTGTCGGTGATGATGCGGTTCGGCACCCCGAACTGGCTCACGATGCCCTTGATGAACTTGACCGCAGAACCTGCGGGGATGGTGCGGACGGCTTCCACTTCAGCCCACTTGGTGAACTTGTCCACGATGACGTAGAGGTAGCGATAGCCCCATGGCGCCTGAGGAAATGGGCCTAGGATATCCAGCCCCCAGACTGCGAATGCCCACGAGAGGGGTATAGTTTGCAGACCTCCCGCCGACTGATGGATCTGCTTGGCATGGAATTGGAAGGCCTTGCAAGCCTTCACCAGTTCGACGACATCATTGAGAGCAGTGGGCCAATAGAATCCGCTGCGGAACGCCGTGCCAACGACGCTCCGCGATGATGAATGATGCCCACAGTCTCCACCATGTATATCCGCCATCAGTTCCTTCCCTTGCTCCCTAGAGATGCAGCGTAGGGACACATCATTCGGTCGCCTCTGGTAGAGCTCTCCATCCCTGATGCAGTATGCTGTGGCTTGCCGTGCCACGTGCTCCGCTTCCTCCTCCTTCTCTGGCAAGGTCCCTTGCGTCAAGTAGCTCCGGAGCTCCGTGATCCAGCACCCCTCCTGAGGCTCCATCGTCAAGAGCAGGCGCGCTCCTGAGGCCGGGCCACAGACCAGGGCTCCCGAGGCTGGCGGCTGGGGGAGCTCCTCCAGAGGCTGCACCGTGCTTGACAGTGATGGCGTAGCCGAGGGCTTGAAGAGTCGCTCCTCGAAGATGCCAGGCTCCTGAGGTAACCGCCTGGATGCTCGTTTGGCGATGTCGTCGGCCTCCTGATTGGTGCCACGGGGCACATGCTGCAACTCTAGCCCCCAGAACTGCTTCTCCATCCTGCGGACCTCCGCAAGGTAGGCTTCCATGTGCTCATCCCTCAGCTCGTATACTTTTTTGGAGAAGTTGACGAGGAGTTGTGAATCGCCCTTGATGGTAAGGCGCTTCACTCCTAGGGCAGCCACGGCCTTCAGGCCTGCTATTAGGCCTTCATATTCTGCTATGCTATTGGAGACCTTTTCTCCGTGCTGGAAACAGAGCTGCACGGCGTAGTAGAGCTTGCCTTGAGTAGGAGATATGAGCACCGCACCAGCCCCCGCGCCGATCCTGTAGAATGCCCCATCAAAGTACATGACCCAACCGTCCGGCGCCTCGCTTCCCGGGGAGAGGGATCGATCCTCATCAGCCTTGAGGCCCGGCGCCTCCGTCCATTCCGCCACGAAATCTGCCAAGGCGGCCCCCTTGATGACTCTGGTTGTGCTGAATTCGAGCTGAAATGCTTGCAGTTCAATGTTCCATTCAGCGACTCTTCCAGCTGAGTTAGGGCTCCTGAGCACCCTTTCCAAAGGGTATGCTGAGACAACTGAGGGAGTCCTGGACTAGGGGGTGTCCCGATAGCCGAACTATCATCATTGGCCGGACTCCAAGACTATGAAGATACAAGATTGAAGACTTCGTCCCGTGTCCGGATGGGACTTTCCTTGGTGTGGAAGGCAAGCTTGGCGATACGGATATGTAGATCTCTTACCATTGTAACCGACTCTGTGTAACCCTAGCCCTCTCCGGTGTCTATATAAACCGGATGGCTTTAGTCCGTAGGACGAACAACAATCATACCATAGGCTAGCTTCTAGGGTTTAGCCTCCTTGATCTCGTGGTAGATCTACTCTTGTAACACATATCATCAATATTAATCAAGCAGGACGTAGGGTTTTACCTCCATCAAGAGGGCCCGAACCTGGGTAAAACATCGTGTCCCTTGTCTCCTGTTACCATCCGCCTAGACGCACAGTTCAGGACCCCCTACCCGAGATCCGCCGGTTTTGACACCGACATTGGTGCTTTCATTGAGAGTTCCTCTGTGTCATCACCGATAGGCTCGATGGCTTCTTCGATCATCAACAATGACGCAGTCCAGGGTGAGATCTTCGTATTCGGCGGATTTGCACTGCGGGCCAATTCGCTTGGCCATTTGGAGAAGATCGAAAGCTACGCCCCTGGCCGTCAGGTCAGATTTGGAAGTTTGAACTTCACGGCTGACATCCGCGGGGACTTGATCTTCGATGGATTCGAGCCACAGCCGAGCGCGCCGCACTGTCACGACGGGCATGACTTAGCTCTATAGCCGGACAGTAATCTGGAGGCCGCACTCGAGTCCGCTCCGATCTTCAATGCGGAGCTGGCCGCGCAGATGGAGGACGGATGGCTAGACACCGCCTCGGGGGCTGCAACCTCTACGGCGATAGAGCCGAACACTGATCTTGTCCCTCATGGAGCCCGTGACTCCGAGGTGCCAGACTCCTTGCCGGACTCCGAGCCTCCCGCGCCCCCTCCAATCGAATCCGGTTGGGCGCCGGTCATGGAGTTCACCGCTGCAGACATCTTTCAACACTCACCTTTCGGCGACATCTTGAGTTCGCTAAAGTATCTCTCGTTATCAGGAGAGCCCTGGCCGGACTACGGTCAGGACGGTTGGGATGCGGACGACGAAGAAATTCAACGCCCACCCACCACCCACTTAGTATCCACTGTCGACGATCTAACCGACATGCTAGACTTCGACTCCGAAAACATCGACGGCATGGACAACGATGCCGGAGACAACCAAGAACCAGCACCTACTGGGCACTGGAAAGCCACCTCATCATATGACATATACATGGTGGATATCCCGAAGGATGGGAATGGCAAAGGAATAGCGGAGGATGACCCCTCCAAGAAACAGCCTAAGCGCCAGCGTCAGCGGCGCCGCTCTAAATCCCACCACAGCAAGAATGAAGATTCCGGCGCCGGAGATAATAACACCCCAGACAGTGCCAAAGACAACCCACTCCAGCAAGATTCAGCACAGGAGGACGGAGACGCCAGCCCTCACGAGAGAGCGGCAGGAGAAGAGGTAGAGGATTATATGCCTCCCTCTGGAGACGAGGCAAGCCTCGACGATGACGAATTCGTCGTGCCAGAGGATCCCGTCAAACAAGAGCGTTTTAAACGCAGGCTTATGGCCACAGCAAACAGCCTCAAGAAAAAGCAGCAACAGCTTAGAGCTGATCAAGATCTGCTAGCCGACAGATGGACTGAAGTCCTCGTGGCCGAAGAGCATGAGCTCGAACGCCCCTCCAAAAGCTACCCTAAACGCAAGCTACTCCCCCGATTAGAGGAGGAGGCATATGAACCCGCATCACCAGCAGACAATACGGCTGACTGACCACCCCGTGGTCGCGACAGAGAGTCCTCTAGGCCCTACACTAGAACCGTACCCCGGCATTGCTCGAAAAGCACAAGGCCACAGGGGAACGCTCCGGACTTGCGACATATATTGGAGGATAAGACAAGACAATCAAGATCGATCTATGGATCGCGTGGGCGCCCCATGATACATGATGACAACCGTCGCGCCGGACACAGTAAGTCCGGCCGGGCCGAACAAAATAGACAAAGCTCTTTTGAGCTCAGTAGTGATATTGAATCTTACGATGGCACAATAGACCCCGAGCCAGTACAGAGGCGCCGAACACCCACTATGCTTCACAGATGAAGTAATGGATCATCAAATCCCTGAAGGGTTTAAACCCATGAATATTGAATCTTACGATGGCACAACAGACCCCGTGGTTTGGATCAAAGACTATCTCCTCCATATCCACATGGCCCGCGGTGACGATCTTCACGCCATATAATATCTCCCACTCAAGCTTAAAGGACCAGCCCAACATTGGCTTAACAGCTTGCCAGCAGAGTCAATCGGGAGTTGGGAAGACCTGGAAGCCGCATTTCTCGATAACTTCCAAGGCACGTATGTGCGACCACCAGACGATGATGACCTAAGCCATATAATTCAGCAGCCAGAAGAATCGGCCAGACAATTCTGGACACGGTTCTTAACCAAGAAAAACCAAATCATCGACTGCCGGATGCGGAGGCCCTCGCGGCCTTCAAACATAACATCCGCGAGAGTGGCTTGCCCGGCACCTGGGACAGGAAAAGCCGAAATCCATGGCATCCCTCACATCACTCATGACCCGCTTCTGCGCGGGTGAGGACAGCTGGCTAGCACGCAGCAACAACCTCAGCAAAAATTCTGGCAGTCCGGATTGTTGGAAATATGCCCTAGAGGCAATAATAAATTAGTTATTATTATATTTCCTTGTTCATAATAATCGTTTATTATCCATGCTATAATTGTATTGACAGGAAACTTAGATACATGTGTGGGTACATAGACAACACCATGTCCCTAGTAAGCCTCTAGTTGACTAGCTCGTTGATCAATAGATGGTTACGGTTTCCTGACCATGGACATTGGATGTCGTTGATAACGGGATCACATCATTAGGAAAATGATGTGATGGACAAGACCCAATCCTAAGCCTAGGACAGAGATCATGTAGTTCGTATGCTAAAGCTTTTCTAATGTCAAGTATCTTTTCCTTAGACCATGAGATTGTGCAACTCCCGGATACCGTAGGAATGCTTTGGGTGTACCAAACATCACACCATAACTGGGTGGCTATAAAGGTGCACTACAGGTATCTCCGAAAGTGTCTGTTGGGTTGGCATGAATCGAGACTAGGATTTGTCACTCCGTGTGACGGAGAGGTATCTCTGGGCCCACTCGGTAGGACATCATCATAATGTGCACAATGTGATCAAAGAGTTGATCGCGGGATGATGTGTTACGTAATGAGTAAAGAGACTTGCCGGTAACGAGATTGAACAAGGTATCGGTATACCGACGATCGAATCTCGGGCAAGTACAATACCGTTAGACAAAGGGAATTGTATATGGGATTGATTGAGTCCTTGACATCATGGTTCATCCGATGATATCATCGTGGAATATCTGGGAGCCAACATGGGTATCCAGATCCCGTTGTTGGTTATTGACCGGAGAATGTCTCGGTCATGTCTGCATGGTTCCCGAACCTGTAGGGTCTACACACTTAAGGTTCGATGACGCTAGGGTTATAAAGGAAGTTTGTATGTGGTTACCGAATGTTGTTCGGAGTCCCAGATGAGATCCCAGACGTCACGAGGAGTTCCGGAATGGTCCGGAGGTAAAGATTTATATATGGAAAGTTGTTGTTCGGGTTCCGGAAAAAGTTCTGGTTTTTTCGGTATTGTATCGGGAAGCTTCCAGAAGGTTCCGGAGGATTCCGGAGGGGTCCAGAGGTCCGGAAATTGTTCCACCACGTCCAATACAGCAGAATGGGCTGTAGGGGGCGCCCTAGCCTTAATGGGCCAGGGGCACCATCCCCCCCCAAGGCCCATGCGCATGGGAGAGGGGAAACCCTAAGGGGGAGGGCCTCCACTTGACTTGGGAGGCACTCCTCCCCCCCTTGGCCGCCGCCCCCTCCTCAAATTGGATCTGAGGGGGCCGGCCCCCCTCTCCCTTGCCCCTATATATATGTGGGGGGTGGGAGGGCAGCCGCACCCAAGTTCTGGCGCAGCCCTTCCCCTCTCCCAAGTACTCCTCCTTTCCCGTGGTGCTTGGCGAAGCCCTGCAGGATTGCCACGCTCCTCCACCACCACCACGCCATTGTGCTGCTGCTAGACAGAGTCTTCCCCAACCTATCCCTCTCTCCTTGCTAGATCAAGGCATGGGAGACGTCACCGGGCTTTACGTGTGTTGAACGCGAAGGTGTCGTCCGTTCGGCACTAGGATCTCCGGTGATTTGGATCACGACGAGTACGACTCCTTCAACCCCGTTCTGTTGAACGCTTCCGCTTAGCGATCTACAAGGGAATGTAGATGCACTCTCCTTCCCCTCGTTGCTAGTTTCTCCATAGATAGATCTTGGTGACACGTAGGAAAATTTTGAATTTCTGCTACGTTCCCCAACACGGATATCAAGGACCGTAATGGCAGGTCACGTCACAACAAAAACAAACACCGCATTAACAGCGATAATAGTGAAGATACGGCAGTCAATGCCGGATTCAGAGGCTCTAAACCCGGTCAGCGGAAAAAGCCATTCAAAAGAACTACTCCGGGTCCGTCCAATTTGGACCGAATACTCGACCGCTCGTGCCAGATACACGGCACCCCCAAAAAGCCAGCCAATCACACCAACAGGGACTGTTGGGTATTCAAGCAGGCAGGCAAGTTAATTGCCGAAAACAATGACAAGGGGATGCATAGCGATGACGAGGAAGAGACCCGACCACCGAACAATAGAGGACAGAAGGGTTTCCCCCCACAGGTGCGGACGGTGAACATGATATACGCAACGCACATACCCAAAAGGGAGCAGAAGCGTGCACTCAGGGATGTATACGCAATGGAGCCAGTTGCCCCGAAGTTCAATCCATGGTCCTCCTGCCCGATCACTTTTGACCGAAGGGACCACCCCACCAGCATCCGCCACGGTGGATTCACCGCATTGGTTTTAGACCCAATCGTCGATGGATTTCACCTCACCAGAGTCCTGATGGATGGCGGTAGCAGCCTGAATCTGCTTTATCAGGATACAGTGCGCAAAATGGGCATAGACCCCTCAAGGATTAAACCTACCAAGACGACCTTTAAAGGCGTCATACCAGGTGTAGAAGCCAATTGTACAGGCTCAGTTACACTGGAAGTGGTCTTCGGATCCCCAGATAACTTTCGAAGCGAGGAGTTAATCTTCGACATAGTTCCGTTCCGCATCGGCTATCATGCTCTGCTCAGACGTACCGCGTTCGCAAAGTTCAACGCGGTGCCGCACTACGCATACCTCAAGCTCAAGATGCCAGGCCCTCGAGGAGTCATCATGGTCAACAAAAACACTGAATGATCTCTCCGAATGGAGGAACATACAGCGGCTCTCGCGGCAGAAGTACAGTGCAGCCTCTTAAGGCAATTCTCGAGTCCGGCCGTAAGCGACCGGACACAGCTAAACACGCCCGGAGTAACCTACAACAAGACCACCTGGCATGTTCCGAGCACACGTAGCAGTGCGGCCCCAACCCCAGCCCCTGCAAAACATCAAGACAGGTCCTTCGCGTACACCATTACGCTCTGAAGATACCATGGGCATGGGGAGAGGGGCATGACCATGATAGGCCCAGAATGCGGCTCAACCACACCAGGGGCTCTCAAGTGTGTCGTTCTTTTTTTTCCTTTTTATTTTTACCCACAGGACTCCGTTTGTCAGAGGCCCTGTCCGGCAGCAGACCTGCCGAACTCACGATGCAACAGCCAGGGAAGGAGAAAGGCTACAACGAATATCGAGGTGGTCTCCATTACAAGCACTAAATCTGTTTTATGCACCATTCCGCAGCCTACCCCTGGAGGGGGACACATTTAATAGTCCCATCCCTTGCTTATCGCACCATTTGTATCATTCTACATTCACAGCAGTTTTTCTTGAATAAGTAATGCAGCACCTTTTTGCTTCCAATTGCATTTCTTTCTTATACATATGTTCATTTATGACATGTTGCATCCGTACATTTTGGTACAGCTAAATACACCAGGGGCTTATGTTTCCCGCATCATGGTGTGATAAGTCCGAACACTTTCACAAGGGCGGCACCCCGAACTTATAGCATTATATGCATCGGCTCCGAATCATGTCTTGGGTCAATAGCTGGGTTTGCCCGGCTCCCATGTTTTGGTACCTTACGTTCTGTTGTATCGGCTAAGGTAGCACTGGGAGAACCACTGCGATTGCGCCCCAGTTGAGCTGGGCGAGCGCCTCAGTGGAGAAAGCTAAAACTGACTGTCATGATGAGGTGAGAGTCGGTCGATGTTCGAGAGGTTTTTTGCGAGTCCCAAAAGACTTATGCCGCTTAGAGCGAGGAGCCGGCTTTGTCCGGCCCAGGCGTGGATAGCACCCCAAATTCGGCCTTCCGAAGACTAGGGGCTTCACCAAAATTTAAAATTATAGAATTCTATGGCTAAGTGAGAGTGTTCAAGCATTATAAGTCCGGTTGCCTTGTTCGTTGTGTTGAGCGCCTCCCTAGATGGACCCAAAAATGGGAACAAGAGTGCTCAAGTTTATCCCGAACACCCCAGCACTCGTGGCATGGGGGCTGAAGCCGACGACTTGCCATCTATCAGATTTGATAAACAGCCGCACAGAAGGTAATTTTTTAAATTAACAAGCGTTGCTTAGCGCATATGAACTAAGTTTTCAGCGCACAGGATAACAAAATGCGAGTCTACTCAAATATTACATCTTTGGAGAACTCACCCGCAATAATGCGGGCACCCTTCAGGACACTCTTATAATACATCTCGGGCGTGTGATGCTCCTTGCCCTGCGGTGGCGCGTCCGTCACAAGCTTGTGAGCATCCATCTTGCCCCAGTGCACCTTTGCGCGGGCAAGGGCCCGACGGGCACCTTCAATACAGGCGGAGTGCTTGATAACTTCAACCCATGGACACACATCCACCAGCCGCCGCACCAGGCCGAAGTAGCTCCCAGGCATGGCCTCCTTAGGCCACAGCCGAACTATGAGGCCCTTCATGGCCTGTTCAGCCACCTTGTGGAGCTCGACTAGCTGCTTCAGCTAGTCGCTAAGGGGCACCGGATGTCCGGCCTCAGCATACTAAGACCAGAAGACCTTCTCCGTCGAGCTCCCCTCCTCGGCCCTATAGAAAGCGGCAGCATCGGACACGCTGCGGGGCAGATCTGCGAACGCTCCTGGAGAGCTCCGAATTTGGGTAAGTGATAGGTAATTCACACTCACATGCTTACTTTGCATGAAAAATGCCTTACCCGCCACTATTTTCTTCAACGCCTCGACTTCCTGGAGGGCCTTATAGGCTTCTGCCTTAGCGGCTTTGGCACTCTCAAGAGTCGTTGCAAGCTCGGACTCTCGAGTCTTCGAGTCACGCTCCAAACTCTCGTGTTTTTCCATGAGAGCCTGGAGCTCTTGCTGTACCTCCGCCACCCGCGCCTCCTGCTTCTCTCGCTCGGTGCGCTCCGCGGCCGCATTACGTTCGGCCGCGGCCACCGCCTCCTTCAGGGTCACCACCTCGTTAGTGGCCCCTGCAATACCCACGTTATCCTTGTCATTCTTCTTGCAACCAAAATCCTTTTCTGTAAGGTACAATTTTAATAAGGTGTTACTCACCTTCCTTGTCCTTGAGCTGCTTCTTGGCACGGCCGAGCTCGTTCTCGGACCGCTCGAGTCTTTTCTTCAAAGCGACCTCCGCAGTCAATGCGGCAGAGGTCAGCAGCGCAGCCTGCAATCCCATATTGACATATTTTTTATGACTCCTGCGTATATCTTTTTAGATCCTCAGTCCGGCTTTTCTTTCTGAACACCGAACCGAGCATCAGGGGCTACTGTCTATGCGGTACTATTTTACATATATCAAAATTCTTACCTCAAAGCCTGTTAGAAAGCTGCTGCAGGTTTCGGTCAGACCGCTCTTGGCGAGCTGAATCTTCTGAATCACCGCACTCATAACAATGTGGTGTTCCTCTTCGATGGAGGTGCCATTGAGCGCCTCCAGCAAGCTATCCGGCGCCTCCGGTTGGACGGAGGCTACCGGTGTCACGGTCTTGCCCTTCTTACGAAGGGGCCGCCCACCGGACTCCGGAGCCACTATGGGTTCCGGGGCCGAGTCCGGTGCAATGTCCGGGAGGTTGTTCTGCGACACCTCCGAGGCCTCCTCCTCCTGGTAGGTCCCTTCCCGGGATCCCACCTCGGCATCGTCCGCATCACGGGGGGTGGAGGCGGTCGGAAGGGAATCCATATCCGACGCACCCAAGGACCCGCTCCACGAAGTGGGAAGATCATCCTTGGGCGGACTGCAGGGTTGTATGCGGCATTAGAAAGACACCATGTGGCGAAAAGAAAAATCATAAAGTTATTCGGGAGTTCAGATACTTACGATCTCGCCAGGGGCTTGGCCCTTGGAGGCCAGTCCTCGTCGTCGTCAATGGCGTTGGCAGAGCAGTCCGGGGAAAGAGTTTTTCCCTTCTTGGACCCTTCGGCCTCCCTCGTTGGGGAGGCCTTCCTTTTCCTCCCTCCCCCCGCTGGGGGAGAGGCTTTCTTCTTCTCCTCCTCACCTTTGTGAGAGGAGTCTGCCTCGGAGTCATCATCCGATAACACCTGAAAACGGGAACTCTTCCGAGTGCCCGTGGCCTTCTTCTTGGCCTTCTTCTCCAGCACCACGTGGGGTGCCGGAGCTAGCAGCCCCGTTAAGCTGGCGTCCGCTGGGTCCTCTGGTAAT
Organism: Triticum aestivum; assembly: GCF_018294505.1. Classification (NCBI taxonomy): domain Eukaryota; kingdom Viridiplantae; phylum Streptophyta; class Magnoliopsida; order Poales; family Poaceae; genus Triticum; species Triticum aestivum. Next base: position 606,178,300 of record NC_057795.1, on the reverse strand, counting down.
GGGGCCGGATAGATAGTATGTTCGGCCTTCTCCAGCCATCCCTGTCAAAGGAGAGGGATTTTAGATCCCGCATAGAGTCAAACTATGGAAATGAAACGTCCCGTAAAGGGCAAAATCGCTTACCTCATCAGCTGGACGCTGCAAGCTGAATCTACAATCTTCGGTAGCGGATGCGGGGGCTTCGGCACCCTTAAACAGCACCTTCCAGACATCTTCGTATGTAGTATCGAAGAGCCCGCTCAAAGTCTGGTGCTGCGCCGGATCGAACTCCCACATATTGAAGCCTCGTCGTTGGCACGGGAGAATCCGGCAGATGAGCATGACCTGGACTATGTTGACAAGCTTGAGCTTCTTGTCCATTAGCTTTTGGATGCAGGCTTGGAGTCCGGTCAGCTCCTCCAAATCACCCCATGTCTGGCTGCTCTCTTTCCAGGAGGTGAGCCGTGTGGGGATGCCAGATCTGAATTCGGGGGCTGCTGCCCATTCAGGGTCACGCGGCTCGGTGATATAGAACCACCCCGATTGCCACCCCTTAATGGTTTCCATGAAAGTGCCCTCAAGCCAAGTAACATGGGACATCCTGCCCACCATGGCGCCTCCGCACTCCGCTTGACTGCCCTTCACAACCTTCGGCTTGATACTGAAGGTCTTGAGCCACAAGCCGAAGTGGGGCTGGATGCAGAGGAAGGCCTCACACACGACGATGAACGCCGAGATGTTGAGGATGAAATTCGGGGCCAGATCATGGAAATCCAGGCCGTAGTTGAACATGAGCCCCTGGACAAAGGGATGGAGTGGGAAGCCCAGTCCGCGGAGGAAATGGGGAAGAAATACTACCCTCTCATGGGGCCTGGGGGTGGGGATGAGCTCTCCCTCGTGTGGGAGCCGGTGCAAGATGTTGCTGGACAGATATCCGGCGTTGTGCAGCTTCTGGATGTGCCCCTCCGTGACAGAGGAGGCCATCCACTTGCCTCCCGCTCCAGACATAGTTGGAGGAGGTTGAGGTGAGATGTGCAGACTTGGGCGCTGGAGCTCGAGTTCACGCAGATGGATAAGCCAAGGAGGAAGAAGGCGCAGGTAAAAGGGTTGGATCTTTATCCCCTTATATGGGCGGATAAAAACATGTGTCCCCACCGGCCTGATAAAACTCGCTTATCTCCCAAGTGCCGCAATCAACAGCGCGGTTGGGTTACCCACTTCCGTATTGATGGGAATCCCGAAATAAGGGGAACACGATCTCTGCTTCGACAAGACGTGCCAAGGAAACCGCTTCGCTAAACACGCAGAGGTGGTACAATAAAAACGATTCGAGTAAAGGCTTGGAAGTGGTGTGACGTCACGCCACCAAAAATGTCAGCAGATTGAACTTGTGTAAATATTATTCTCTCTACGGTGGTATGTGGAATTTATTTTGCAGAGCCGGACACTATCCTGGTGTTCACAATCTTCTATAAATTATTCGGAGAAGGAACCCGCCTTGCAATGCCGAAGACAATATGCACGCCGGACTCATTGTCATTGAAGCCTGGTTCAGGGGCTACTGAGGGAGTCCTGGACTAGGGGGTGTCCGGATAGCCGAACTGTCATCATTGGCCGGACTCCAAGACTATGAAGATACAAGATTGAAGACTTCGTCCCGTGTCCGGATGGGACTTTCCTTGGCGTGGAAGGCAAGCTTGGCGATATGGATATGTAGATCTCCTACCATTGTAACCGACTCTGTGTAACCCTAGCCCTCTCCGGTGTCTATATAAACCGGATGGCTTTAGTCCGTAGGACGAACAACAATCATACCATAGGCTAGCTTCTAGGGTTTAGCCTCATTGATCTCATGGTAGATCTACTCTTGTAACACACATCATCAATATTAATCAAGCAGGACGTAGGGTTTTACCTCCATCAAGAGGGCCCGAACCTGGGTAAAACATCGTGTACCTTGTCTCCTGTTACCATCCGCCTAGCCGCACAGTTCGGGACCCCCTACCCGAGATCCGCCGGTTTTGACACCGACAACAACCTTGATGGGGTGGCCCTGAAAATAATGTCGCAGCTTGCGCGAGGCCACCAATAGCGCGAGGAGGAGTTTCTGAGGCATGGGGTACTGTGCCCTCGTGTCGCGCAACACTGTGCTGACGAAATACACGGGGTGTTAAACGAGGTTGGGAGTGCTGGTGCCGATGGCACCCTCCGGAGACCGTGGTGCCTCCTGAGACAGGGGAGCCTCCAACGGCTGGTCACTAGGGGGAGGGGTCTCCACTGTCCCGAGTGTGTTCCCCTGCGGCGGCTGATCCTTCTTGGCTGTGGTAGTGGTCTCTGTGGGTCTTCCTTGATCATGCTTTGCCTCGACCCGGGCAGCCGCCACGGCTTTGGTCCGACGCTCCTCCCTAACCGCCACCAGGGCTGCGCTGGCGGAGTAGGGAGCGGCTGCGAGGTAGAGCACCAGGGGTTCCTGAGGGCGCGGGGCCACCATTACCGCAGGGCTGGTTAGGTACCTCTTGAGATCTTGGAACGCCTCGTCGGCCTCTTCAGTCCATTAAAAGGGTCCCTTTTTCTTCATCAGCTGGAAGAAAGGCAGCGCTCGCTCCCCCAACTTGGAGATGAAGCGTCCTAGTGCTGTCACGCGCCCAGTGAGCTTCTGCACTTCTTTGAGGGTCTTTGGCGGGCTCATGTCTTCAACCGCCTTGACCTTTTCTGGGTTAGTTTCGATGCCTCAGTGGGACACGAGGAAGCCCAAGAGCTTGCCTGAGGGGACCCCAAACACACACTTCTCTGGGTTGAGCCGCAGGCTTACAGCGTTGAGGCTTGCAAAGGTTTCCTCCAGATCTTGTATTAGGGTCTTGGCATCGCGAGATTTCACCGCAATATCATCGACGTAAGCCTCCACATTCTTCCCGAGCTGTGGGCCCAAGGTGATGTGCATCAGCCGCTGAAAGGTCGCCCCTGCGTTGCGCAGCCCGAACGGCATGCATGTGTAGAAGTACACCCCACACGGGGTCAGGAAAGCCGTTTTTTCCACATCTTCTACCGCCATCTTGATCTGGTGATACCTAGAGAAGGCCTCCAAGAAACATAACAGGTCGCACTCGGCGGTGGAATCGACGATCTGATCGATGCGGGGGAGCGGAAACGGATCTTGCGGGCAGGCTTTGTTGAGGTTGGTGAAGTCGACACACATATGTTCCTTCCCCCCTTTCATTGGTAAACGACTGGGTTGGCCAACCAATCCGGGTATCAGACCTCGTGAATGACCCCTGCAGCTTCCAACTTGCGGGTCTCTTGGACGATGAAAGCCTGCTTTTCCGTGGAATGCCGCCTTGCCTTCTGCTTCACGGGGCGGACATTGGGGCACACCTTGAGGTGGTGCTCGATTACGCCTCTAGGGATCCCCGCCAGCTGATCTGGCTCCCATGCGAATACCTTCTTGTTCGCGCACAGGAACCTGACTAGGGCCTCCTCCTGCTCGGGCTCGAGGTTGGTGCCTATGGTGAAGGTGGCGTCAGTGGATCCATCCTCGTCGACCAGTATCCGCTTAGTTTCCGCCTTGTCTTGGGTGAACAACTGCTTCTTCTTGGCTGGCGCAGCCCCCTTGGGCTTAGAGGCGTCCGAGTCGGCAGGCTGCGCCGCCGCCGCTGCCTTGAAGGCGAGCTTGAGCACTCGCAACGCATCCCCGGTGTCTCCGGACACGGTAAGGACGCTGCTGCTACCGGGCATTTTCATGAGGTTGTACGTTGGGTGAGTTGCGGCCATGAATCGGGCCAGCGCTGGGTAGCCGAGGATGGCGTTGTATGGGAGGCCGATGGGAGCGATGTCGAAGTCCCCAGGGAGCTGGATGACCCGCCCCCGACGCCCAAGAAGGGCCGGCTGGGCTGAAGCCGCTCCTGTGGTATGTGAAGGAGGCTGAAGGCTTCAAACCGATAGCACGCTGAGGCCCGCACCTCCGTCGATGAGAGTCCTGGTGACGGCCACCTGGAAGATGGTGGGGGTGCACAGCATCGGGAGCGCGCCCGAGCAGGCTGAGTTGGAGGGGTGGTCCTCCGAGCTGAAGGCCAGATCGGCCTCGGGCGCCGACAGACCTGAGGGAGCCCCCTTCCGCGTGGAGGCAGCGCCGACCTGGCGGATGATTGGCTTGACGCGGCGGCCTGAAGGTGGCACCTGCGAGTCGCCCAGGAGGGCCGCGACGACCGGGGGGCGCCGGCACAGCGTGCAGGGCGAGGAAGAGGTTGTGTAGCTCTTCCCAAGGGGCCACGGAAGCCGCCGGCAGGTGGAGCAGCCGCATGCGCGGGGCGTCGGTGAGGGCCCTGGGAAGCCAGTTAGCCATGGCCCCGTCGTCGCCTCCTGCTTCGAGAATGGCCTCCTCGTGCGCCAGCAGGAAGGCCAGCGGATCAGTTGTGCCGTTGTAGCGCGGAGGCGCCGCCGTCTTGAACTTGTCCGGCCACCGCGCTTGTCGCAATGCTGGGGCCAAGGCTCGGAGCCCCTGGCCCCCGTTCTAGCGCTGGCGACTGGAGCGGGCGGCACGCTGCTCATCACAGGGCGAGTCGCAGTGTCGGCAGAGAGCGGGTCGACAAAAGGGAAAGCTCCAGCGCACCCCTACCTGGTGCGCCAAATGTTGGATTTCGGGTTCCGCAGACCCTCTAGGTTCGAACACTGGGGTGCGCACGGAGACCTCGCCCTCTACCTACCTGCACCTCGCCGCCTCGCTAGGATCTAAGCTATGAAAGGAACAACACAAGAGACACAGGGTTTATACTAGTTCGGGCCACCATTGTGGTGTAATACCCTAATCTAGTTTGTGGTGTGGTGGATTGCCTCTTGGGCTGATGATGAACAATACAAGGAAGAACAGCCTTGCGAGGGTCTGTTCTTGTCTGGTGTGATGAACTGCTAAGGGAGTTCTGTCGCTCTTCCTGCTGGTTTCAAGATGATGATGGTCCTGCCTCTACCTTGTGGGTGGCTAGTCCTATTTATAGGCAAAGGCCCTGGGCCTCTTCCCAAATATTGAGCGGGAAGGGCGCCAACAATTGGCCATTTTGAAGGGGAACATCTAGTACACTTATCCTGACTAAAGTTGGTCCTCGCCTGTCAAAGGCTCTCGTGGTGACGCCGGCTTGGGCTCCACAATGACTTCCTTCCTGCCCTTGCGATGGTCTTGGTCTTGTTGCACCGAAACGGATGCCTTTGCTTGATGCTCTCGCCTGCGCTTGCTCCCTTTGCTCCAAAAAGGAAAGGAGGACACTGCGTGGGCTGGCACCCGCCTGGCGCCCTTCGTTGTCATGGCTTGCATCATGGGCACCTTGTGAGGTACCCTGCCTTGATCTCTCCGCCTCCTGGCGAGCCAGCCTGACGAGGTCGTGCCTGAGAAAGCTTCCTGTCGTCCACCCCGCGAGGCTTGGCCCCTCGCGAGGGTCTTGAGCTCGTGCTGATGAAGATGGGCCGTGCTGGGCCGTCCCTTGAGCCACGCCGCACGCCGCATGCAGGAAAGTCTGGGGACCCCCGTTCCCAGAACGCCGACAGATAGCGGCTGGTAAGGCATTCTTTATGCAAAGCAAGCATGTGAAAGTGAATTACGTGTTACTTACCCGAATCCGGAGCTCTCCAGGAGCATTCACAGATCTGCCCCGCAGTGTGTCCGACGCCGCCGCATTCTACCGAGCTGAAGAAGGGAGCTTGACGGAGAAGGTGTTCTGGTCCCAGTATGCTGAGGCCGGATGCCCGGTGCCCTTGAGAGACCAGCTGAAGTAGCTGGTCGAGCTCCATAAGGTGGCCGAACAAGCCATGAAGGGCCTTATAGGCCGGCTATGGCCTGGGGAAGTCCTGCCTGAGAGCTACTTCGGGCTGGTGAGGCGGCTGGTGGATGCCTGTCCGCGGCTTGAAATCATCAAGCGCTCCATATGCATCGAAGGCGCCTATAGGGCTTTTGCCCATGCTAAAGTGCACTGGGGCAAGCTGGATGCTGAGAAGCTGGTGACGGAAGGGCCACCGGAGGGGAAGGAGCATCGCAGGCCCGAGATGTATTATGTGGGCGTCCTGAAGGGTGCCCGTCTTGTGGCGAATGAATGTACCAGGGGTGTAATTTTTGAGTAAACTCGCTCGTGTTTATCCTGTGCGCTGAAAACTTGTTCATATGCTCTAAGCAATGCTTTTTGAATTTAAAATATTACCTTCTGTGCGGCTGTTTATTAAATCTAAGAGATGCAAGTCATTGGCTTCTGCCCCCCTGCCACGAGTGCTGGGGTGTTCGGGATAAACCTAAGCGCTCTTGTTCCCATTCTTGGGTCCTTCGAGGGAGGCGCTCAGCACAACGAACAAGGCAATCAGACTTATAATGCTTTATCACTCTCACTTAGCCATAGAATTCTATAATTTTAAATTTCGGCGAAGCCCCTAGTATTCGGAAGATCGAGTTCGGGGCGCTATCCATGCCTAGGCCGGATAAATCCAGCTCCTCGCTCTAAGCGACATAAGTCTTTAGGGACTCAAAAATCCTCTCGAACATCGACCGGTCTCTCGCCCTATCATGACGGTCAGTTTTAGCTTTCTCTACTGAGGTGTTAACCCAGCTCAACTGGGGCACAATCGCAGTAGTTCTCCCAGCGCTACCTTAGCCGATATAGCGGAACGTAAGGTACCAAAACATGGGAGTCGGGCAAACCCAACTATTGACCCAAGACATGATTCGGAGCCGATGCATATAATGCTATAAGTTCGGGGTGCCGCACTCATGAGAGTGTTCGGTCTTCTCACACCGTATTCTGGGGTGCTTAAGCCCCTGGTGTATTGGCCGTACCAAAGTGTACGGTTGCATAATGTCATGACTGAACATATTTACATGAAAAATGAATGCAATAATAGACAAGAGCTATGTATTGTGTATTAAAGGGCTGCTATGAAAGCAGAACGATACAAATAATGCGATAAGCAAGAGATGGGATTTTCTAACATGTCCCCCTCCAGGGTCAAGCTGCGAGACTTTAAGTAAGACAGGTATTTAGCTCGTTATAGAGACCACTTGGACTTTCGACGTGGCTTGCTATCTCCCTGGCTGTTGCATCGTGCGTTCGGCGAGTGTACTGCCGGACAGGCCTTCCGAAGAGTGGAGTCCTGAAAGTAAGAAAAGAGAAATGACAAAATCGGGAGCCCCTAGTGCGGTTGAGCCGCATTCTGGGCATGCCGTGGTTGTGCCCCTCCCCTTATGCCCATGGTATTTCCAGAGCGTAATGATGTACGCGTGGTACTGGTTTCACAATCTCGCGAGGGCTAGGGTTGGGGCCGCACTGCTATGCTTGCTCGGAATGTGCCAGACGGTCTTGGTGTAGGTTACTCCGGGCACGCTTGACGGTGTCTGGACGTTTAACAGTCGGGCTGGAGAATTGCCTTGAGAGGCTACTTTGTACTTCCGCCGCGAGGGCCGCTGTGTGCTCCTCTGTTCGGAGAGAGCGTTCGGTGTTTCCATTGACCGTAATGACTCCACGAGGGCCTGGCATCTTGAGCTTGAGATATGCGTAGTGCGGCACCGCATTGACTTTGCAAATGCAGTTCGTCCGAGCAAGCCGTGGTAGCCACTGCGGAACGGTACTATGTCGAAGATTAACTCCTCGCTTCGGAAATTATCCGGGGATCCGAAGACCACTTCGAGTGTAACTGGGCCTGTACGGCTGGCCTCTACACCTGGTATGACGCCTTTGAAGGTCGTCTTTGTGGGTTTAATTCTTGAGGGATCTATGCCCATTTTCCGCACTATATCCTGATAAAGCAGGTTCAGGATGCTGCCGTCGTCCATGAGGACTCTAGTGAGGTGAAATCCGTGAATGATTGGGTCTAGGACCAATGCGGCGAAGCCGCCGTGACGAATGCTAGTGGGGTGGTCCCATCAATCAAAAGTGATCGGGCAGGAGGACCATGGGTTGAACTTTGGGGCGACTGGCTCCAACGCATATACGTCCCTGAGCGCACGCTTCCGTTCCCTTTTGGGGATGTGGGTTGCGTATATCATGTTCACCGTCCGCACTTGTGGGGGAAAGCCCTTCTGTCCTCTGTTGTTCGGCGGCTGGGGCTCCTCCTCGTCATCACTATGCAGCCCCTTGTCTCTGTTTTCGGCACTTAACTTGTCTGCCTGCTTGAACACCCAACAATCCCTGTTGGTGTGATTGGCTGGTTGTTCGGGGGTGCCGTGTATCTGGCACGAGCGATCGAGTATCCGGTCTAAACTGGATGGGCCCGGAGTATTTCTTTTGAATGGCTTTTTCCGTTGACCGGGTTTAGAGCCTCTGAATCCGGCATTAACTGCCGTATCCTCAGTGTTGTCACCGTTAATGCGGCGTTTGTGCTTGTTGCGATGCGACCTACCATTGTTTTCCTTGGTATCCGAATTACCAGGGCTCTTGGTCATGTTATTGCTACGAGCTAGCCAGTTGTCTTCTCCCACGCAAAAGCGAGTCATGAGCGTCGTGAGGGCTGCCATAGATTTCGGCTTTTCCTGTCCTAGGTGCCGGGCAAGCCATTCGTCTTGGATGTTATGCTTGAAGGCAGCGAGGGCCTCTGCGTTCGGACAGTCGACTGTTTGATTTTTCTTGGTTAGGAACCGTGTCCAGAATTGTCTGGCCGATTCCTCTGGCTGCTGAATTATGTGTCTTAAGTCATTGGCGTCTGGTGGTCGCACATAGGTGCCCTGGAAATTGTCAAGGAATGCGTATTCCAAGTCCTTCCAGCAACCAATTGACGCTGTTGGCAAGCTGTTAAGCCAATGCCGAGCCGGTCCTTTAAGCTTGAGTGGGAGGTATTTGATAGCGTGTAGATCATCACCACGGGCCATGTGGATATGAAGGAGATAATCCTCGATCCATACTGGAGGATCTGTTGTTCCATCGTATGATTCGATGTTTACGGGTTTAAACTCTTCGGGGATTTGATGATCCATTACTCCATCTGTGAAGCATAGTGGGTGTGCGGCGCCTCTGTACTGGGCTATATCACGACGTAGCTCATATAAGCTTTGCCTGCCCTGTTCGGCCTGGCCGTATTTGCCATATCCGGCGTGACGGTTATCATCACATGTCGTGGGGCGCCCACGCGGTCCGTAGATCGACCTTGTTTGCCTGGCCTTGTCCTCCAATATGTCTCGCAGGTCTGGTGCGTTTCCCCGTGCCTTGGTACTTTTTGAGTAGGGCCGGGGTGCAGCTTGAATGGATGGCCGAGAGGCCTCTCTGTCGCAGCCACGAGGTGTCCGGTCGGCCGCGTCATACGCTGGTGATGTAGGTTTAGTTGCTTCTTCCTCTAATTGGGGTAGTAGCCTGCGCTTTGGGTAGCTCTTGGACGGGCGTTCGAGTTTGTACTCTTCGGCTGCCAGGACTTCAGTCCATCTGTCGGCTAGCAAATCTTGGTCAGCTCTAAGCTGCTGCTATTTTTTCTTGAGGCTGCTTGTCGTGGCCATAAGCCTGCGTTTGAAACGCTCGTGTTCGATGGGATCCTCAGGCACGGCAAATTCATCGTCGTCGAGGCTTGCCTCGTCTTCGGAGGGAGGCATATAATTGTCGTCCTCGACCTCTGTATCTGCCGCTATCTCATGAGGGCTGGCTTCCCCATCCTCCTGTGCTGAATCATGCTTGAGGGGGTTGTCTTCGGCACTGTCCGGGTTGTTATTGTCTCCGGTGCCAGAATCACCATTTTTGCTGTGGCGTGATTTAGAGCGGCGCCGCTGACATCGGCGCTTAGGCTGCTTCTTGGAGGGGTCATCCTCCGTTGTTCCATCACCATTCCCTTCTTTTGGGGTGTCCACCATGTATATGTCATATGACGAGGTGGCTTTCCAGTTCCCTATAGGCGCTGGCTCTTGGTCGTCTCCTTCATCGGCGTCCATACCGTCGATGTCTTCGGAGTCGAAGTCGAGCATGTCGGTTAAATCATCGACAGTGGCTACGAAGTGGGTGGTCGGTGGGCTTCGAATTTCTTCGTCGTCCGCATCCCAACCTTGTTGACCATAGTCCGGCCAGGGCTCTCCTGATAAAGAAAGGGACTTTAGTGAATTCAGGATGTCGCCAAAGGGCGAGTGCTGAAAGATGTCCGCGGCGGTGAACTCCATGATCGGAGCCCAATTGGGTTCGATCGGAAGGGGTGCGGAAGATTCGGAGTCCGGAAAGGAGTCCGGCACCTTGGAGTCACAACCTTCACAAAGAACATGGCTGGTATTCGGCTCGATCGCCGTAGAGATTGCAGCCCCCGAGGCGGTGCCCAACCATCCGTCCCCGATTGGCGCAGTCGGCTCCGAGCTAAGGGACGGAGCGGACACCTGAGCAGCCTTCTGGGCACTGTCCGGCGGCAGAGCTACATCATGCCCATCGTGATAGTGCGGCGCGCTCGGCTGTGGCTCGAATCCGTCGAAGATCAAGTCTCCGCGGATGTCAGCCGTGTAGTTCAAACTTCCAAATCTGACCTAATTAATGGCCAGGGGCGTAGCTTTCGATCTGCTCCAGATGGCCAAGCGAATTGGCCCGCAATGCAAAACCGCCGAATACGAAGATCTGTTCGGGGAGAAAAGTCTCACCCTGGACCGCATCGTTGTTGATGATCGAAGAAGCCATCGGGCCTAAAGATGACGACATAGAGGAACTCTCAATGAAAGCACCAATGTCGGTGTCAAAACCGGCGGATCTTGGGTAGGGGGTCCCGAACTGTGCGTCTAGGCGGATAGTAACAGGAGACAAGGGACACGATGTTTTTACCCAGGTTCGGGCCCTCTCGATGGAGGTAAAACCCTACTCCTACTTGATTAATATTGATGATATGGGTAGTACAAGAGTTGATCTACCACGAGATCAGAGAGGCTAAACCCTAGAAGCTAGCCTATGGTATGATTGTTGTTCGTCCTACGGACTAAACCTCTCCGGTTTATATAGACACCGGAGAGGGCTAGGGTTACAAAGAGTCAGTTAAAATGGGAGGAGATCTACATATCGTATCGCCAAGCTTGCCTTCCATGCCAAGGAAAGTCCTATCTGGACACGGGATGAAGTCTTCAATTTTGTATCTTCATAGTCCGGGAGTCCTGCCAAAGGTCATAGTCCAGCCATCCGGACACCCCCTAATCCAGGACTCCCTCACTCGTACTACGGGAGCACCATAAGGCCTGCCACAGGAGTTACATTTCCTTCTCGGGGCCCACGGGACCGAGCTTCAGTGGCTTCATGCATCGTCCTATGAGTCAATGACATGCGAACCTTAAATGTGACTGGCCCACATGTCATTCTCATGGTGGTGGCGTGGTTCGTGACTCACTCGTTCGAGATGAACTGGCCAGTGGTGGCGTGACCGTGGCGAGGGTGCCACAGCTGCGCGTCGGGGCGTTACAAGGCGTAGATTGCCACACCGACGAGTACTACCTGTAGTACATAAGTACTCCAGCTGAGGATTGATGCCCGGGATGAAATGTGTCACAACCACTGGATGAAAATTCGATGGTGTGGGAGTACGGATCAGAGCACAGCAGCGGAGCAGGCAAACCGCGTCCAATTGGTTGTGCCTGTGGTAGAAAGTTGATGGTCGCTGCAATTCAGCTAGCCCGCATGTCATGCACACAAAGGCAGAGGAGCGGTGGGGCCGAGAGCGATGAGCCGCACGTCGGGGGGATGAGGATCCCCTGGCGTGAACAATCCTAACATTGGGTCACTCACAATCCTAACTTCTTCTTCTTCTTCTTCTTCTTCTTCTTCTTCTTCTTCTTCTTCTTCTTCTTCTTCTTCTTCTCATTTTCTGTGGGAGACGGCTTCGCAACAAGCTCTTTGGACCTTGCAGCTATCTCGAAACTCACACGGGCATCGAGGGCAGCATATTTTATCCGCTCGTACATCCAGGGATAATTCTTCCATCCAGACGACCTTAATGCCAACGTCTCGTCACCCTTCTAAATATTTGTACCGAGCACAAAATTTCCTATGTCGAATAGGGATGGTGTTTGTTTATCACAATATTCTACAGCAATTTTGATTCTGGTTTGTAGGTCAGTGATGATTTTCAAATCATGGTTGTACGGTGCCAACGTCTTTTTGTCCCCTTCGATGGTTGCCCCACAGAAGTATATGTCCTCCCGAGGCAAGAAATCGTGAATCTCACTTGGTATGGAGGGCGCGTGTATGATGTGGTACACCAAAACATTATGTTCGAGGCACAGTGATGTCTACTACACAACCTTCTTCTTGTAGATGTTGTTGGGCCTGCAAGTGCACAGGTTTGTAGGATAGTAGCAAATTTCCCTCAAGTGGATGACCTAAGGTTTATCAATCCGTAGGAGGCGTAGGATGAAGATGGTCTCTCTCAAACAACCCTGCAACCAAATAACAAAGAGTCTCTTGTGTCCCCAACACACCCAATACAATGGTAAATTGTATAGGTGCACTAGTTCGGCGAAGAGATGAAGATACAAGTGCAAAATAGATAGTAGATATAGGTTTTTGTAATCTAAAATAAGAAAAACAGCAAGGTAGAAAGCGATAAAAGTGAGCGGAAACGGTATTGCAATGATAGGAAACAAGGCCTAGGGTTCATACTTTCACTAGTGCAAGTTCTCTCAACAATAATAACATAGATAGACCATATAACAGGCCCTCAACATGCAACAAAGAGTCACTCCAAAGCCACTAATAGCGGAGAACAAATGTAGAGATTATGGTAGGGTAAGAAACCACCTCAAAGTTATCATTTCTGTTCTATCTATTCAAGAGTTCGTAGTAAAATAACATAAAGCTATTCTTTCTGCTCAATCCATCATAGAGTTCATACTAGAATAACACTTTAAGACACAAATCAACCAAAACCCTAATGTCACCTAGATACTCCATTTTCACACAATCTCAGATTCATCCAACCAACCTAAAAGTACTTCAAAGAGTGCCCCAAAGCTACTACCGGAGAGTCAAGAACGTGTGCCAACCCCTATGCATAGGTTCCCTAATGTCACAAAACCCGCAAGTTGATCACCAAAACATACATCAAGTGTCACATGATATCCCATTGTCACCACAGATAATCACGGCAAGACATACATCAAGTGTTCTCATAAAAGACTCAATTCGATAAGATAACTTCAAAGGGGAAACTCAATTCATCACAAGAGAGTACAGTGGGAGAAACATCATAAGATTCAATTACAATAGCAAAGCTCGTGATACATCAAGATCGTGCCATAGAGGGAACACGAGAGAGAACACGAGAGAGAGAGAGAGAGAGAGATCAAACACATAGCTAGTGGTACATACCCTCAGCCCCGAGGGTGAACTACTCCCTCCTCGTCATGGATAGCGCCTGGATGATGAAGATGGCCTCCGGTGATGGGATTCCCTCCGGCAGGGTGCCGGAACAGGGTACCAATTATTTTTTGGTGGCTACAGAGGCTTGCGGCAGCGGAACTCCTGATCTATCTTCTGTTCTGGAAGTTTTGGGGTACATAGGTATATATGGGTGCAAGGGGTATGTCGGTGGACCTCCGGGGTGCTCACGAGGCAGGGGGGCGCGCCCAGGGGGGCACCGCCACCCTCGTGGGCAGCCCGGGACTCCCCTGACATGCACTCCAAGTCCATCAGGTGGGGTTCCTTCCAAAATTAACTTCTCTAGTTGATTTCGTTCCGTTTTGACTCCGTCTGATATTCCTTTTCCTCAAAACACTGAAATAGGCATAAAACAGCAAATCTGGGCTGGGCCTCCAGTTAATAGGTTAGTCCCAAAAATAATATAAAAGTGGATAATAAAGCCCAATATTGCCTAAAACAGTAGATAAAGTAGCATGGAGCAATCAGAAATTATAGATACGTTGGAGACGTATCAAGCACCCCCAAGCTTAATTCATGCTCGTCCTCGAGTAGGTAAATGATAAAAAAGAATTTTTGATGCGGAGTGATACTTTGGCATAATTTCAATGTAAATCTTCTTAATTGTGGCATGAATATTCAGATCCGAAAGATTCAAGACAAAAGTTCATATTGACATAAAAATAATAATACTTCAAGCATACAAATTAAAGCAATCATGTCTTCTCAAAATAGCATGGTTAAAGAAAGTTATCCCTACAAAATCATATAGTCTGGCTAAGCTCTATCTTCATCACACAGAGTATTTAATCATGCACAACCCCGATGACGAGCCAAGCAATTGTTTCATACTTTAGTAATCTCAAACTTTTTCAGCTTTCACGCAATACATGAGCGTGAGCCATGGACATAACACTATAGGTGGAATAGAATGGTGGTTGTTGAGAAGACAAAAAAGGAGAAGATAGTCTCACATCAACTAGGCGTATCAACGGGCTATGGAGATGCCCATTAATAGATATCAATGTGAGTGAGTAGGGATTGCCATGCAACGGATGCACTAGAGCTATAAGTATATGAAAGTTCAACAAAAGAAACTAAGTGGGTGTGCATCCAACTTTCTTGCTCACGAAGACCTAGGGCACTTTTGAGGAAGCCCATCATTGGAATATACAAGCCAAGTTCTATAATGAAAAATTCCCACTAGTATATGAAAGTGACAACATATGAGACTCTCTATCATGAAGATCATGGTGCTACTTTGAAGCACAAGTGTGGTAAAAGGATAGTAGCATTGTCCCTTCTCTATTTTTCTCTCATTTTTTTATTTTATTTTATTTGGGCCTTTTCTCTTTTTTTTATGGCCGCTCTCTTTTTTTCGTCCGGAGTCTCATCCCGACCTATGGGGGAATCATAGTCTCCATCATCCTTTCCTCACTGGGACAATGCTCTAATAATGATGATCATCACACTTTTATTTTTCTTACAACTCAACAATTACAACTCGATACTAGAACAAAATATGACTCTATATGAATGCCTCCGGCAGTGTACCAGGATATGCTATGAATCAAGAGTGACATGTATGAAAGAATTATGAATGGTGGCTTTGCCACAAATATAATGTCAACTACATGTTCATGCAAAAAGCAATATGACAAAAGTAATGTGTGTCATATGAACGGAACGGTGGAAAGTTGCATGGCAATATATCTCAGAATGGCTATGGAAATGCCATGATAGGTAGGTATGGTGGCTGTTTTGAGGAAAGTATATGGTGGGTGTATGATACCGGCAAAAAGTGCGCGGTATTAGAGAGGCTAGCAATGGTGGAAGGATGAGAGTGCGTATAATCCATGGACTCAACATTAGTCATAAGAACTCATGCACTTGTTGCAAAAATTTACAAGTCGTCAAAAACCAAAGCACTAAACGCATACTCCTAGGGGGATAGATTGGTAGGAAAAGACCATCGCTCGTCCCCGACTGCCACTCATAAGGAAGACAATCAATAAATAAAATTGTGCTCCGACTTCATCACAAAGCGGTTCACCATACGTGCATGCTACGGGAATCACAAACTTCAACACAAGCATTCTTTAAATTCATAATCACCCCAACTAGCATTGCTTTGATATTATCACCTCCATATCTCAAAACAATTATCTAGCATCAAACTTATCTTAGTATTCAACGCACTCAAAAGAAAGTTTCACATATCTTGAATACCATGTATATTAATATTAAGCAAATTACCATGCTATTAACGACTCTCAAAATAATCTAAGTGAAGCATGAGAGTTCATATATTTCTTTAAAACAAATCCACCACCGTGCTCTAAAAGATCTAAGTGAAGCACTAGAGCAAAAATTATCACGCTCAAAAGATATAAGTGAAGCACTATGAGCAAAAACTATCAAGCTCAAAAGATATAAGTGAAGCACATAGAGTATTCTAACAAATTCTAATTTGTGTATGGCTCTCTCTCATTAAAGGATTTCAGATCTTGATACTTCATTCAAACAGCAAGTAAAGCTAAAGAAAACTACATTGCAAGGATAGCACAACTCATGTGAAGAAGCAAAAACTTAGGCTCAACCGATACTAACCGATAGTTGTTGAAGAAGAAAGGTGGGATGCCTACCGGGGAATCCCCAAGCTTAGATGCTTGAGACTTCTTGAAATATTATCTTGGGGTGCCTTGGGCATCCCCAAGCTTCAGCTTTTATGTCTCCTTAATTCCTTTCATGTCACGGTTTCTCTTTTTATCAAAAGCTTCATTCACAACAAACTCAACAAGAACTCGTGAGATAGGTTAGTATAAACCAATGCAAAACCTTATCATTTTCTACTGTAACAAATCACTAAAAATTTTATTCAACATTGAATACTAAATTTCTCTGCATATTTAATAGTCCTATCCTCAAATAGAATCATTAAACAAGCAAGCATATGCAAACAATGCAACTATAACAGCAATCTGTCAAAACAGTATAGTCTGTAAAGAATGCAAGGGTATCAATACTTCCCTGACTCCAAAAATTATGAACTAAAATTCCCAATGTAATAAATTTATCAGAGCTTAATACTCAAAAAGATTCAATGTTATACCATTCTCTGACTTTTCTAGGGAGTTTTTGTAACAGCGGTAAACTTTCTGTTTTCGAACAGCAACATGTATACTAGCAAAATAAGCATGGCAAAGGCTATCCTAGACTTTTTTATTGAAACTAAAGATGAAAAACATTATTCTAACTAACAGAAAGCAAAATCTAACAAAATAAAATGACGCTCCAAGAAAAACACATATCATGTGGTGAATAAAAATATAGCTCCAAGTAGAGTTACCGATAGACGAAGACGAAAGAGGGGATGCCTTCCGGGGCATCCCCAAGCTTAGTTGATTGGTTGTCCTTGAATTTTACCTTGGGGTGCCTTGGGCATCCCCAAGCTTAGGCTCTTTCCACTCCTTATTCCATAGTCCATCGAATCTTTACCCAAAACTTGAAAACTTCAACCACACAAAACTCAAAACAAACCTCGTAAGCTCCGTTAGTATAATAAAACCACCACTTAGGTACTGTAATGAACTCATTCTAAGTTCATATTGGTGTAATATCTACTGTATTCTAACATCTCTATGGTTCGTACCACTTAATACTAGCCATAGATGCATCAAAATAAGCAAACAACACAATGAAAACAGAATCTGTCAAAAACAGAACAGTCTGTAGTAATCTGTATAAAACGTATACTTCTGGAACCCCAAAAATTATGAAATAAATTTGTGGACCTGAGGAATTTGTCTAATAATCATCTTCAAAAAGAATCAACCTAAAAGCACTCTCTGGTAAAAAGTGGCAGCCATTCTTGTGAGCGCAAAAGTTTCTGTTTTCTACAGCAAGATCATATAAACTTCACCCAAGTCTTCTCAAAGGTTCTACTTGGCACTTTATTGAAACAAAAGCTATAACACATGATTAATAGAGTAGCATAATCATGTGGACACACAAAAACAGTAATGATAAATATTGGGTTGTCTCCCAACAAGCGCTTTTCTTTAATGCCTTTTTAGCTACGCATGATGATGGCAATGATGCTCACATAAAAGATAAGAATTCAAAAACATAAAGAGAGCATCATGAAGCATATGACTAGCACATTTAAGCCTAACCCACTTCCTATGCATAGGTATTTTGTGAGCAAACAACTTATGGTAACAATAATCAACTAGCATAGGAAGGTTAAACAAGCATAACTTTAAGATTTTGAGCACATAGAGAGGAAACTTGGCATTATTGCAATTCCTACAAGCATATGTTCCTCCCTCATAATAATTTTCAGTAGCATCATGAATGAATTCAACAATATAACCAGCACCTAAAGCATTCTTTTCATGATATACAAGCATAGAAAATTTACTACTCCCCACATAAGCAAGATTCTTCTTATTCGGAATGGTGGGAGTATCATAAGAGACTTGAACGCTAAAAATTGTTTCCACATTAAAAGAGTAATGTTTAGAAAAAGGGTAATCATAATCATGACAAGATTTGTAAATATAATCCTCACTACTTTTTATAGCATAAGTTTCATCACAATAATCATCATAAGTAGCAACTTCGTTCTCATCATAATCAATTGAAACCTCTCCCAAGATAGTGGAATCACTACATAAAGTTGACACTCTTCCAAATCCACTTTCATATTCATCACAATAAGATTCAACATCCTCCAAAATAGTGGTATCACTTCTTCCTAAAGTTGACACTCTTCCAAACCCACTTTCATCAATATAATCATCATAACAACTTTGCATATCAAAACTTGGGATGCTAAAAATATCATCTTTACTAAACGTAGCATCCCCAAGTTTGGGACAAACATTAATTTCAGCAAATAAATTCTCAAATATTTCATCCTCATCAAACATAGCTTCCCCAAGCTTGGGCTATTTCATATCATAAGCATAATGACTCTCATCATTAAAAATATGGATAGCACCAATAGTAAAGCAATTATCATCTTCACAATGAGTAGTAGGAGCAACATCATTTGGGAGGGATACCTTTCTACCTTTGTTGCTCCTTCTTTTCTTTTTCTTCTTCACATTATGTTAGGTTCAACCTTCCTTTTTGATCTCCTTATTGATGAGATCAGTTGAATAGAAATCTCCTCCTTGTCACCTGATTCATCATAAGAAATAATAGGAGGAGATTGGGAAGCCTCTTCCCTTTCATTAGTATTCTCATCATCTTCAATTTGCTTTCTTTTCTTTAGGTAATTGGCAATATAAGGATTTTCAATGCAATTCTCCGCACAATACATATAAATTTTCTCTAGATCAAAATCAAGAATTTTAAATTTTGGAATATCCTCAGTTATACGTTTCATTTCTTCATAACCCAAAAGAAGGCTAAGCTCTTTATGATGTTCAAGGGTAATCAAATTATCACAATATTTGGACATGACTTGATCATGAAACAAATAGCATTGGAGCTTTAAATGACCATGTTCATTGCAAAGTTCACAAGGAGCGCGAAAAATATTGAATCTTTCAGCACATTCTTCTAGCTCTTCTTGCAACAATTTGGTTTCTAAGTACTGATGCCTCTTGCAATATCTATCTTCCCTATTTGGTGTGTACTTACAAACCCAATGCACTCCACAAAAATTGACATGTCTATAGGAGACATTTTCATCATAACTAGTGCAATCATCATTAGCATCATGGATATTCAAAGAATTCGTACTAACAACATTGCAATCATGCTCATCATTCACATATTTTATGCCGAGCATTCTATGTAATTCTTCTTCTAGCACTTGAGCAAAATTTTCCTTTCCATCATACTCACGAAAGATATTAAAAAGACGAAGCTTATGTGACAAACTTAATTCCATTTTTTTGTAGTTTTCTTTTATAAACTAAACTAGTGCTAAAACAAGAAACAAAAAGATTTGATTGCAAGATCTAAAGATATACCTTCAAGCACTAACCTCCCCGGCAACGGCGCCAGAAAAGAGCTTGATGTCTACTAGACAACCTTCTTCTTGTAGACGTTGTTGGGCCTGCAAGTGCACAAGTTTGTAGGACAGTAGCAAATTTCCCTCAAGTGGATGACCTAAGGTTTATCAATCCGTAGGAGGCGTAGGATGAAGATGGTCTCTCTCAAACAACCCTGCAACCAAATAACAAAGAGTCTCTTGTGTCCCCAACACACCCAATACAATGGTAAATTGTATAGGTGCACTAGTTTGGCGAAGAGATGAAGATACAAGTGCAAAATAGATAGTAGATGTAGGTTTTTGTAATCTGCAATAATAAAAACAGCAAGGTAGCAAGCGATAAAAGTGAGCGTAAACAGTATTGCAATGATAGGAAACAAGGCCTAGGGTTCATACTTTCACTAGTGCAAGTTCTCTCAACAATAATAACATAGATAGATCATATAACAGGCCCTCAACATGCAACAAAGAGTCACTCCAAAGCCACTAATAGTGGAGAACAAACGTAGAGATTATGGTAGGGTACGAAACCACCTCAAAGTTATCCTTTCTGTTCTATCTATTCAAGAGTTCGTAGTAAAATAACATAAAGCTATTCTTTCCACTCAATCCATCATAGAGTTCATACTAGAATAACACCTTAAGACACAAATCAACCAAAACCCTAATGTATCCTAGATACTCCATTGTCACCTCAAGTATCCGTGGGCATGATTATACTATATGCGTCACACAATCTCAGATTCATCCAACCAACATAAAAGTACTTCAAAGAGTGCCCCAAAGCTACTACCGGAGAGTCAAGAACGTGTGCCAACCCCTATGCATAGGTTCCCTAATGTCACGAAACCCGGAGTGGCACATGATATCCCATTATCACCACAGATAATCACGGCAAGACATACATCAAGTGTTCTCATAAAAGACTCAATCCGATAAGATAACTTCAAAGGGGAAACTCAATTCATCACAAGAGAGTAGAGGGGAAGAAACATCATAAGATTCAACTACAATAGCAAAGCTCGGGATACATCAAGATCGTGCCATAGAGGGAACATGAGAGAGAGAGAGAGAGATCAAACACATAGCTACTGGTACATACCCTCAGCCCCGAGGGTGAACTACTCCCTCCTTGTCATGGATAGCGTCGGGATGATGAAGATGGCCTCCGGTGATGGGATCCCCCTCCGGCAGGGTGCCGGAACAGGCTCCCGGTTGGTTTTTGTGGATACAGAGGCTTGCGGCGGTGGAACTCCCGATCTATCTTCTGTTCTGGAAGTTTTAGGGTACGTAGGTATATATTGGTGCAAGGGGTATGTCGGTGGACCTCCGGGGTGCTCTCGTGGGCAGCCCGGGACTCCCCTGACATGCACTCCAAGTCCATCAGGTGGGTTTCCTTCCAAAATTAACTTCTCTAGTTGATTTCGTTCCGTTTTGACTCCGTCTGATATTCCTTTTCCTCGAAACACTAAAATAGGCATAAAACAGCAAATCTGGGTTGGGCCTCCGGTTAATAGGTTAGTCCCAAAAATAATATAAAAGTGGATAATAAAGCCCAATATTGCCTAAAACAGTAGATAAAGTAGCATGGAGCAATCAAAAATTATAGATATGTTGGAGACGTATCACACAGCTGAAGGACGGCGGCGCGTTGGATCTTCCCAGTGGCACGCTCCGTGTACTCTGCATCGAGACCGATGACCTTCATCTCAACCTTTTTGAGGGAGTTGGATACATTTTTGAGCCACTTCCGAACAACCCTTGGGTGGATGGTGACAGTGGCAACTATGCTGAACAAGCCTTTGACGAGGACATGTTGGACACTAAAAACCTGCATCCCGATCTCTTTCGCCATTTGGAACCGCTGGAATGGAGGGCTATGGTTTGGACAACTAGGATTAGATGGCTAGTCTAACAGAAGTAGATGATTATTTAAAGGGCTTCAGAATTACTCCAGGAGTATATGAAGAGGTTAAAACAATGTGAATGCAATGGGGTTTGGATGCAAATGAATACGAATGAGAGGTGAAGAAGCCGAGGAAAATCGGTTCCTGATGGAGAAGTAAATGGGAGAAGTGGTGTGTAGGCAGATGATTAGACGGCTAGGTAGATGAAACGAAAAGGCTATGCGCGTAGACTAAGGAGTCGTACTTGTTCATGTACGTGCCCATCCTTCCAGCCTACATGTGCCACTGGCTAGTTGAGGTCACTCTTTCGAATCACCGTGGCGAGACATTTTATGATTCCTTTTTATTTCTGCACCTTTCCTGATAGGTGGGACCTGTGCAAACAGATAAAAATGTGTCATAGCTGGTTCAGATGGATATTGGCTCTGCGTGGGAGACACATCATTCTCTAGTTAAGGAATACACGGTTATCCTCAAAAAAGAAAAGGCCCATCTTCGCGCTTCCGCATGCACGAGAATTTGGTTCTTCTCGCAATATGGATGATACCTGGAGGATGAAGTGAACAGGCATGCTAACACGGAAGACCTATTTCCGCTATACAATACAGGAGTACTCATGTTCCTACTACTACTAGTAGTAGTAGTACAAATGTGGTACACTTGATGGTTAAAATACTATTCATCTAGTCCTCACAGTGAAGTGACAACACCCTGTGCCTGACACTAGTCTAGGCGGCGTGTTCGGGTTACCAAAGTCAGCCTCACCCTATGTACTATGCACTCTGTCACCACCACTGTATAGCACATTAGCATGACTCGCCTCGTCTCCCTCTCCCTTCCCATAGCACCACTCCATCTCCATCTCCGTCTCCATCTCACTGTACCCCCGTGTACCATCGCCTCGCTCGCCTCCCCCAGTACCACTATTCCCTCGCTAGCTGCTCTAGCACCGATAGCCTTCTCCCCCGTAAATCAAGCCCCCCAAAACCCCCACCTTCCAAAATCCACCATGTCCGAACGCGAACCGCGCAGCATCCATATGAGCCACGATTAGAGCAATCTCCCCAGTGACATCCTCGACCTCTGTTGTTCGTGTATGGATATGTTGAGCGCCCTGCGGCTGGCTGCATGCTCGAGGGACATGCACACGACCATCATCGAAGTGAGGCCTAAGATTTTCAAGACACCCTGCTTGCTGCTATCTGGTCTTGCAAGATTTGCTCACCATGATACGGAGGCATACATGATGCCCCTCGACTTCAATCTGATATCCATTAGCCAAAACTTCTTTGCAGGTATGTAGTGGGTCGCCGTACAACATTTTCCTCGACTTCGATCGGATCACCATCGCCCAAAACTTCTTGGCAGGTATGTACTAGGTCGGCATGAACTCCCACTAGATGGCTGCCTTCAGAGAAGATGGTAAAAAGTTGGTGCTTGTGAACTTCCAGATCTCCCATGAGATTATCCTTCCTCCGTTGGATTATATAGAGTTTTACCATTGCGTTCCAAGTCATCGAGATTACCACGTCAATTGGACGGACCTTATTTTATAGAAGATTGTAATCTGCCAAGTGCCCACACAACATGTGAATTACATAGACTTCAAGCTAATTTCCTTGTTCGACCGCGGACTCGCCTATCTTTATGTGGTGCCTTCTTTAGCTGGAGACAACTCAGCTTGCAGTGGATCATCGTCAAAGCTGACACACACTTCTGTGATGCTATTGAACACAATGGCATCATCTACGCGATCGACAAAGCAGATGGCACCACGTATTGCTGGGACGGCGCGTGTAAGTTGTTTCCGTCTCATGTTAATGATGACGCCATGACACTGTTTGAACTTTTTGTGATGATTGGCATATCCCTATTTGAGCAGAATTTGAGTAGAACTATGGAAATGTATTAGAGATGCCGTAAATCAGCTATATTTGGAATGAGTTAATTCACGTGATTGTGACCATGTCATTACAGCCAATTTGTACCCCTGAATAATCAAACGGTTAGGAATATGTGGCTATTCTCCTTATTTTAGAGTAATCTATATACTACTAGTAAATATGAGTGTGTATCAATGGCCATGTTAGTTTCCTCATTTTCATGATGTACAAACATGCACCACACTGTTGGTTCATCTAACCATACATTAGGGAAGTAAATATGCATATGGAGAACTCTATATTTGGAAGTAGTGAAATACTATAATGCTTACCATGTGTACATACCTATATTCGCCCTTCAGCAATCAATGGCTAGAATAATATCCTCACAAAAAATTTGCCCACAGAACACGAGTATATAACAATGCATGGTCTGTTAGTTACCTTGAAGAATTTCTTTGTGAGGACAGAACATGATTACATAACATGCATGACATGGTAGTTTCCTATGAAGAATCGATTGCGAGATAACATGAGTATAACCATGCATGACACTTATATATTTTCAAACCCAGTATACTTCTCCCTATATTTTATGCCCAACAGGGACATATCAATGTTGTTTCTTGCATTATCCTACTCATACTCTGAACAATGTTGATCTTACATTAACAATGCCTGTCCTTTTTGATATGATGCAGTGTCCCTACAGTTACTGCCCTTTGTAATCACACTAGCTTTGCCAAAAATAGGGAAGCACAACTGGTTTCCCGCTCGATTAGACGAAGGCAAAAGGCTGATGATCATTCGGACACATGAGCCAGAAAAGTTATATTGCAAAAACCCCACTATATACAAGCACCATGAAATACGCGAGTATCCGGACAGTGGCTGTTACGTCTATGAGCAGGATACCAGCTTGTTGGGGCCTTCAGGATTTTTGAGTTGGAGGCGGGTAAACAGCCTTGGTTCACACACTCTATTTCTCGGACTCAATTATCCGATTAACCAGGAGATCACCGTTGGCAAGGACCTTGAGGGCAGAGAGGCTCTGTTTGCTATGGAAAACTGTGTCTACACGGCGAGCCCTAGGAGTTCGGGAGCAAACTCCCCTGATTGTCAATGATACAGTCTGCAGCCAAAAGAAGGTGACACTACTAGGGAAAAGTCTAGGAGCAGCGCGGGTTTTGGGCCTATTAGTAGCGCGGGGGCCGGCGCTACTAATAAGGCGCTACAGCTAACATATAGCAGTAGGGCGGGTGCCACCCGCGCTACTACTACGTCCGTTAGTAGTAGCGTGGGTAAAAATCTGCGCTACTACTACTCTCTAATCTCTGATTTTTTTTGATTTTTTTTTGAAAAAAAAATCGATTTTTTCCCTAATTTTCAAATTTCTGAATTATTTTAACCTCCAATCTCTAATCACCCCTCATCGCTGCCCAATTTAATCTCTAATCTCTAATCACCCCTCATCATTCCAAATCATCTGACTTCCCAAACGGTCACCCATCCTCTCACTACTCCAGCCTGAGCACGCTTAACTTCCGGGTTCTATTCTCCCTCGTTTCCAAGTCTGCACTTGTTGTTTTCCTGACAATAGTAAGATGTCAATCCTATTAACCTCAGGAATTTAGCTTGAGCATGAAGTCACACATTTCACTGTTTGAGTTTGAAACTATTGTTCTAAAAAATAACACTAATATTTAGTAACACTAATATTTGTTGAATAATTAGTTTGACCAGTGTTTGACCACAGTTTGACCATAGTTTGACCAGATTTGATCAAAATTCAAAAAAACTGAAATAATTATTTAGTAACACTAATATTCTTGAATAATTAGTTTGACCATAGTTTGACCAGATTTAACAAAACTTAAAAAAACTGAATTTTTTTGAATTTTTTTGCCTCCAGATCTTAAAAGCCCCGTAACTTTTTTTCTGTTAGGTTTTTGAGGATTTTGAAAATGTTTAACGGGGTTCCCCGGGGGGGGTGGTAGAGTTTGAAACTTATTTTCATCATTTTCATGGGAAACTTATTTTCTTTTATTTTTTTGACATTTTCATCATTTTATTTTATTTTTTTAAGACTGAAAAGGCGATCCACGGGGGGGGGGGGGGGGTTAGAGTTTGAAACCTAGTATTTAGTAGTAGCGCGGGGTTTTACCCCTTGCTACTACTATGGCATGTCCCCGAGGGGCACGGTTGAGAACGATTAGTAGTAGCGAGGGGTAAAAACTTAGTAGTAGCGCGGGTTTATAACCATCGCTACTACTATGGCATGGTCCAGGGGCACGGTAGAGACCACTTAGTAGTAGCGAGGGTTAAAAACCAACGCTACTGCTATCAACTTAGTAGTAGCGAGGGTTAAAAACCCGCGCTACTACTATGGCATGTCCCGGGGGCACGGTAGAGACCGCTTAGTAGTAGCGAGGGTTAAAAACCCGCGCTACTGCTATCAACTTAGTAGTAGCGAGGTTTAAAAACCTACACTACTAGTAAGTAGCAGTAGCGAGGGTTTTTAACCCTCGCTAATAGTAAGCATCTGTGTATAAGCTTTTCCCTAGTAGTGTGAGAATGACAAATGCATCCGGATTAACTTTGATCCTTGGATGTCTCAATTACAACAAGCAGTGATGTGGTTCAAACCTTCAGGTTGATAGGTAATTTGGCTATTGCGTCGAAAGGGTGGAGTATCGGTGTCTCTGGATCACTAGTCGCTGAAGCAGGGCTGCAAATTATGATGGTGTTGGATCGTCCCTCTTTGAATGACTTGTTGTCTTTGCTTCTTGTTTTGGCTGGGTCGTTATCATTTTGTTATGCATATTCTGTAACGCCCCGGATACAACTTTCCATATTCGTAACTCCAACTCTTGCCTTTTCTGGAGATGCGATATGTTATTTTCCTCCGTGGTTAGGTTTTTGTCTGTTGTTTTGCATTTTGTTCTTGTTATGCATCTCGTCTCATGTCATCATCTGCATTTCAACCGCATGTTTTTCAAAACTTGCATCCGTTCGGGTTCTCCCGGTTCTCTCCTTTGTCCGTTCGGACTCTAGACCACACTCGCACGCGCCCGCGGCACCTCCGAAATATTATTTTATAAGTGGCATAAAAATGTTCTCGGAATGGGTTGCAACTTGTCATGCGATCTCATTATAGTGTAGACAGGCCGCCTGCCAAGTTTCGTCGCATTCGGAGTCCGTTTGACTGCCCAACCGTTATATTTATAACCGCGATATAGTCGGTCTAGCGTCAGACGTTTTTGGTATTCGGAAACTGTTGCCGGGCCTCTCTTCTCTTCTCTCCTCTCAGCTCGAGGCCTCTCATCACAGCCAGTCTAGCCCTCCTACACTTCCCCTCGATCCGGAGCCGTTCGATGTCGATCTGAGGCCCCGAAACGCTCCAAAACCCCCTAGAGACTAAACCCTAGCCCCCCTTTCCTATTTAAACCCCCTCCTTCCAAATCTGGTCGCCCTAACCCCCCTCCTCCCACCTTGGGGGCCGCGCCGCCGCCTTCCCCTTCCAAATCCGGCGCCCTCCAGCCCACCTTCGCCACGTGGCACGTCCTGAGCGGTCAGCCGCCGCCCGGCCATCGCTCCCCGCCAACCAGGGATCGCCACGCGGCCTCCCAGCGCCCCCTGGCGTTCCCCTCGCCGCAGCCCGTCCAGGCCCGGGGAGGGCCCGCCAAGCCCATCGGGGCCCGTCCCCGAGCCCTTGCCCCGGTGCCTCGTCGATCCAGGGAGGAGAGGAGCTCCTCCCGTTCGCCTCGCCGCCGCCCGATGCGCCGCCGGCCGCCGCGCGCCTCCGCCTCAGCCTCGTCCCTCCGCCCGAAGCGCCCTGCCAGGTCGCGCCGCCCTCGCCATCTCTCTCCATCTCTCCTCGCCCAGCCTCACGATCTCTCTCTCCCTCCCACTCTGCAGGGCTTCGCCGGTGCCGTTCTGGAAGGAGCCGCCGTCCTCGACTTGGATCCGGCCGGAGCTCGTCTTCCGGCCCCGGATCTGGACGATCCCGACCACCTCCGCCCGTTTCCCCGTCCCCGGCGCCATCTGCAGCTGCGCCAAGCCCAGCGCCGTTGCATCCTCTCCTTCCCCTGCTTCGAGCAGCGGTTCGAGAACGAGCGCTCGACCGCGTGCGTTGACCGCGCACGCGTGGACCAGGAGGCCTTTGATCGCCTCCAGCGCCTGGGCCAGCGGCCTTCAGGCCCAACGCGCCCCTCCCGCGTGGGCCTCCCCAGCCGCAGCCGCGCCAAGGCCCAACCCAAGCCAGATCCGAACTCGCTCGGCCTCTCCATCAGCCTGGGCCCTGGCCCAAGGGTGAGCACCTCCAGCGCCCCTCTCCTGTACACTGCTGGCCCAGCCAGATTCGGCCCAGAGTAGTTTTTTTCCGTTCTGCGATTTGCTAATTATCCAGTGCATGCATAATTACAGGAGGATGCCATTATTTTGAATTGCTCACAAGTAAATAACCGTGCATCGGATTAAAATGGTTTAAATATGTAAAATGCTCAGAAAGTTGTGTAGATTAATAATATGCCACTTTCATCTATGTTAAAAATGTTTAACATGCTGTTTGTGTTTATTTTGCATAATGCCATGCTAAAATGCTTTATTTCATAACTAACTAACCGTAGCTCGGTTTTAAATAAACTTTATATGTAAATGGGGTGGAAAATGCCTAGATTAACATGGTGCACTTTATTTTCCTGTTTAACAACAATAAAATTGTGTTTAGGGCAGAACAGTACCGAATCTAAAATATGCACATGGGGATTTTCCGGAATTGTTGTTTTGTTATTCCGGCCTCATTTAAACTTGCTTAGATAGGTAGTTTTATTATGTTTCACCTCTTGCCATGTTTAACAACATTTAATGTTGGGTACATAACCGAGATCAAACTAAATAATTGCATGTGGTGTTTTGTCAATATGCAGCTCGTTGCATATCGAGCTCCACTTAACTTGTAGTATTCTTTGTTGCACTTTGCCATACCATGCCTTATTAAACCGGACATGCATCATATTTGTTTGTGCATCATGCCATGTTTATGCTTGTGCATTTACCATGTTGTTTGTTTCTTTCCGGTGTTGCTTCTTAGTTCCGGTAATGTTGCGATTGTGAGGATTCGTTCGACTACTTCCGCTTGTCTTCTTCATGGACTCGTTCTTCTTCCTAGCGGGATTTCAGGCAAGATGACCGCTACCCTGGATCTCACTACTATCATTGCTATGCTAGTTGCTTCGTTCTATCTCTATGTTGCGCTACCTATCACCTGTTTATCAAGCCTCCCCAAATTGCCATGAACCTCTAACCTTTGACACCATTCCTAGCAAACCATTGCTTGGCTATGTTACTGCTTTGCTCAGCCCTCTTATAGCGTTGTTAGTTGCAGGTGAAGTTGAAGATTTCTCCATGGTGGACAGGATTTTGGTTGGGATATCACAATATCTCTTATATTATTAATGCATCTATATATTTGGTAAAGGGTGGAAGGCTCGGCCTTATGCCTGGTGTTTTGTTCCACTCTTGCCGCCCTAGTTTCCGTCATACCGGTGTTATGTTCCCGGATTTTGTGTTCCTTACGCGGTCGGGTGATTTATGGGACCCCCTCGACAGTTCGCTTTGAATAAAACTCCTCCAGCAAGGCCCAACATTGGTTTTACCATTTGCCTCACCACCACCTATATTTCCCTTGGGAGTAATTAACCCAAGGGTCATCTTTATTACAGCCCCCCCCCGGGCCAGTGCTTGTCTAAGTGTTGGCCCGAACTAGAGCCCTTTGCAGTGCCCCCTCAGGGAAACTTGAGGTCTGGTTTTAGTTGTACGGATTGCTCATCCAGTGTTGCCCTGAGAACGAGATATGTGCAGCTCCTATCGGGATTGTCGGCGCATCGGGTGGCTTTGCTGGTCTTGTTTTACCATTGTCGAAATGTCTTGTAAACCGGGATTCCGAGTCTGATCGGGTCTTCCTGGGAGAAGGTCTATTCCTTCGTTGATCACAAGAGCTTGTCATGGGCTAAGTTGGGACACCCCTGCGGGGTATAATCTTTCAAAAGTCGTGCTTGCGGTTATAGGCAGATGGGAATTTGTTAATGTCCGGTTGTAGATAACTTGACACCAGATCCGAACTAAAATGCATCAACCGTGTGTGTAGCCGTGATGGTCTCTTCTCGGCGGAGTCCGGGAAGTGAACACGGTTTCTGTGTTATGTTTGACGTAAGTAGGAGTTCAGGATCACTTCTTGATCATTACTAGTTGACGACCGTTCCTTTTGCTCTCTTCTCGCTCTTAATTGCGTATGTTAGCCACCATATATGCTTAGTCGCTGCTGCAACCTCACCACTTTACCACTTCCTTTCCCTTTACGCTTTGCTAGTCTTGATACCCATGGTAATGGGATTGCTGAGTCCTCATGGCTCACAGATTACTACAACAACAGTTGCAGGTACAGGTTATCCGATGATCATGACGCGAGAGCGATGCTTGCTTGCGTTGAGTTCTTCTTCTGCTTCTTCGATCCGGGGATAGGTTCCATGTTGGCAGCCTGGGCAAGCAGGGTGGATGTCGTTTGAGTTTCTGTTTGTGTTTCATCCGTAGTCGGATGATGCTCTTATGTATTGTGATGTTGTATTCATGTGGCATCGTATGCCTTTTGTATGTATCCCCATCTATTATGTAATGTTGATGTAATGATATCCACCTTGCAAAAGCGTTTCAATATGCGGGTCTATCCTTGGTGGGACCTTCGAGTTCCTTTTGGATAGGGTCGCATATTGGGCGTGACAAGTTGGTAATCAGAGCCTCGACCGACCCTAGGAGCCCCCTTGATTGTTGGCCGTTGTTGAGTCTAGAAGAAAACTATTTTGAGTCTTAGGAGTATATATATCGGAGAGTAGGATTCTTTTTACTCCTCAGCCCCTTCGTCGCTCTGGTGAGGTCTCGTGACGTAGATGTTTTGTCTTTCCTCTCCTCAAATTTCACTCAAATTTTTTTAGGATCACGTGGGTATCTTGGAATCGTTCCGATGGTTTTGTGACGAGAACATTGTTCTTGGTGCCTCCTGTCTATTATGTGGCTTTGACCCGGGGAGTTGAGCTCCGAGGTGTTGTTGTCACAATTTTATCGTTGCAGTTCTGGAATACCTGAGTTTTGCTGACATCGAAAATCTCTTTTATCCAGTTGTTGGTGAGATAACCTCGACATCACCCAGTACTGGGGAGTTCGGGAGTATTGCCATAACTCGTATAACGGATGCTTTTCGAAGGTTGAGGTACACGATTTCCGAAGGTTTCTTGGTTATGTGTTGACGGATGTAGGTATTGTTAGTTTTGGGTGAGATATATATTGCTTCCCCTGTATCCCCAACACCAGATTGCATAACCAGAAAGTTTCGGGAGATTTATAGGTGGGAATTCAAGTAGCTCCTAGAATATCTTTTCGACAGATGCATGATATGAGATTGGGGTTTGACGTCTAGTGGTTCGCCTTTCCACGGTCGTTTTTATAGTGGTCTCGTTGTGTCTTAAAGAACCCTTGGCTATGCTGGTTCGGGGACACTTCGTATGTCATGTGCACTGCCTTGTACATGATGGTGCTGTACACTCGAGCCCGTGTGGGCCCCACCACGAAAACTTCGAACGAAATCTCTATCTTATGTTTGTTTCGGCTTATTCTGCAAGCCAAATCCTTTGTTTTGTTTTATTTGTGGTATTCGAGTTGCTTCGAAGTCAAATGTTGATTCCATAACTTTCAAGCGGTGTTCTCATATTTCTATGGGAGTACTAATCCTTCTTGATCACTGAGGTTGTCATGTCAACTCTTTTCCAACCGGTGTGCTTCTCTTCAAGTGGATCCGATCATTTTCAAAATCCGCAAGATCAATTCTAAGTGTTCTTCAACGGTATCCATTTCATCTGTCCCAAGTTGCCTTTGTTTCCTGCCCTCCCACGCCTTTTCTTCAAGGACTCAGATTACTTAACCAAGTATCCTTTTATTCATGTGAAGTCTCTTCACTCTTTTCAATCAATGTTCTTATCCGGTGATCCCTCGTGAAGATTCTCACGAGCTTCAAGTTCATCATCCTTCGTTCTTTTTCTTCTCCTGTGGATCCAATTCAAGCTTGCGGTTTGATCATACTCTTTTCCTTGTTGCAAATGCTTTTCCATACCGGTACACCTCTTAATTGTTCACCTCTCTCTATTCTTATCCGGAGTGCTCAAGATATCTCAGAAGACTTGTGTTTCCATTCTCAATCAGTTCAAGATATTTCGAGGTTGTTATCTCATTCAAGCCATTTAATTCAACCGGTGCAATCTCTCTTCAAAATCGTTCAACGGTGTTTTCTTTTGAGTGGGCCCTAACCCACAGGTCTTTTCCCAGGATCTTACCTGACTCTTCTAATTTTCCCGGAGCTATTCCCAAATTCTTTTGAAGTTTGACGTAAGAATGAATTATCATCAGTCATATTCTTTCTCCAAGATCGCTTTCAAATCATTTTCATCTTTGGTTCAACCCTTCGCTTTTCATTCTCCCGGAGTATCTCAACAATTCATGGTGGTTCTCATCATCATTCTCAACATTTGAAGACCGAAGAAGAGTTTTTCCTCTAAATCTTGGCCATTCTCTTGAAGATTCGTGATTCTAGCTTGATGCCATCCTCTCATAATTATTTTAGATTGTGAGAATTCTTTTCACCCATCCGGATCTATTCAAGAGTCTTTTCAGTTTGATTCTCTGGAGCACATCATCTCAGAATCATTCATTCCAGCCTTCAGCTCTCGTTATCCAAATCTTACCGGTGCATCGTTCAAATACCCTCTAATCAGTTCATGATTTATTCGTTCTCATGTATTTAAATCCCCTCAAGTATCTTCATTCGTTT
The DNA here is from genome assembly GCF_018294505.1 of Triticum aestivum. Taxonomy (NCBI): domain Eukaryota; kingdom Viridiplantae; phylum Streptophyta; class Magnoliopsida; order Poales; family Poaceae; genus Triticum; species Triticum aestivum. The sequence continues at coordinate 606,146,333 of NC_057795.1, read as the reverse complement.
TCCAATTCTTCCCGTTGAATTGTGCCTTTGCTATGTCCATTTTTAATTCTTACGGTGGTTCGTTCAAGATTTCTCTTCCCTCGTCATCGTATCAATTCATTCATTCATTCATTGTTTTCCAAATCCCATCGGTGGTTCCATCTATACCCTTCTCAAGTTTTGTGCTATATCCCCCCTTAATCCTTTTCAACAAGAATAAGTAGTATGCCAAATCCGTTGCTTGTCATCAATTTAAATTGGTGAAGGATAGGCATAATGTAATTCTTATTATTGTTTCATCCAAGTAATCTAGTTTCTTCTTTCCAGAGTTGTTCATCATGCTATTTTTCTCGGTTCGAGATGCTTCATCTTTTCTTTTTCGGAGTTCCAAGTTTTCCACTTTATCTCATTTCGTTGCTCCATCTAAATCATCGTAAGGCTTCACCTTATGTTCTCAACTTCTCTTTCTTTTTATCATCCTTTTATTACCGGAGTTCTTAATGGAGGCTCTACATGGTGGTTCATCAAGGATTCCTTTCATTCTTCAATTGTTCTTCAAGATTTCTCTCGAAGTTATGATCCGCCAAGCTTTACTCTAAAATAAACATGGTGCTAAACACATGTTTTGTTTTGAGGAGCTCAAGTATTCTTCATCTTGCATTCTGAAGTGCAATTCTTTCTACCTTATCTTTTGTGGTGGTGTTATGTCACTCTTGACGATTTCCTTCTTGGTTCATGATTCATATTGTTTTCAAGAATGAGGTATTTTAAATCCATCAATCTCTTTGTTGGAGTTATCTTGGGTTATATTTCACCTAAAGCCTTCCATTGGGAATGTTGCTATTTGTGGTGCTTATCAATGATCCAAGCTTTCTCCATATCCTTCTCCGTGGAAGCAGTTTTCATCCCTTTGTTGATCTCAAACAAGCAATTGTTTCCGTTAGTGGCAGAATTTCGCCTCAATTTTGAGAAGTTTTCCATAAGCCCACTACAAACTTGTGTTTTTCATTGTTTATTTTCCAACAACTCCATTCAATCCTTCCTTGCAAGGATGCTTTCCAAGTTCATTTGTGGCAGAAATTGTCATTTTCTTCTCCGTTCTTTTCTTTCCAATGATCTATCTTCTATTCATTCTTCCGGACGCATTGTGATGTTGCTCTTTTCACTCATCATCTCGAATTGTGAGGATTGTGTTCTTTTCTTTCTTATCCATTTAACTGGAGTGTCGTGTTTTCATTCGAGTTCTATCATCTTATCAAGTTTTGCCTCCTTCCTCAACCGGAGAGTTGTCTGAAATCTTTCTTACCCCTTGTGCGATTCTTTCAATAGTTCTGGAGGTAGTGTGTTGTTGATTTCATCAAGTATCTTCCCATCTTCTCAAGTTCATGTTCTATTCCTTCCATGTTCAGTTGGAGTGCTGCCCAAATTATGTCAATCTTATTCCTTCTCTATCTAGTTGTAACCGGAGTGGTTTCGAATTCTATCTTGTCCAACAAACTCTTGATTCATGTCTTTGCAACCTTCAAGTTATCGTAATGTTCCTTGTTCCTATTTCCTAACGGATTGTTTGCAATCTCGTTCATCTTCGTTGTTTTATTTCTTTCATTTTGCTCAACCTCTCAAGGTTCATGGTTTCACTCGTTCGTCAAAGAAGCAACTTAGTTTACCTCTTATCTTCCTCTTCCTTTTCCCTCCGGTGCCATCCTAGATCTCGGGACGAGATCCTCTCATAGTGGTGGAGTGTTGTAACGCCCCGGATACAACTTTCCATATTCGTAACTCCAACTCTTGCCTTTTCCGGAGATGCGATATGTTATTTTCCTCCGTGGTTGGGTTTTTGTCTGTTGTTTTGCATTTTGTCCTTGATATGCATCTCGTCTCATGTCATCATATGCATTTCATCCGCATGTTTTTCAAAACTTGCATCCGTTCGGGTTCTCCCGGTTCTCTCCTTTGTCCGTTCGGACTCCAGACCACACTCGCACGCGCTCGCGGCACCTCCGAAATATTATTTTATAAGTGGCATAAAAATGTTCTCGGAATGGGTTGCAACTTGTCATGCGGTCTTATTATAGTGTAGACAGGCCGCCTGCCAAGTTTCGTCGCATTCGGAGTCCGTTTGACTGCCCAACCGTTATATTTATAACCGCGATATAGTCGGTCTAGCGTCAGACGTTTTCGGTATTCGGAAACTGTTGCCGGGCCTCTCTTCTCTTCTCTCCTCTCAGCTCGAGGCCTCTCATCACAGCCCGTCTAGCCCTCCTACACTTCCCCTCGATCCGGAGCCATCCGATGTCGATCTGAGGCCCCGAAACGCTCCAAAACCCCCTAGAGACTAAACCCTAGCCCCCCTTTCCTATTTAAACCCCCCTCCTTCCAAATCTGGTCGCCCTAACCACCCTCCTCCCACCTCGGGGGCCGCGCCGCCGCCTTCCCCCTCCAGGCCACCTCCGCCACGTGGAACGTCCTGAGCGGTCAGCCGCCGCCCGGCCATCGCTCCCCGCCAACCAGGGATCGCCACGCGGCCTCCCAACGCCCCCTGGCGTTCCCCTCGCCGCAGCCCATCCAGGCCCGAGGAGGGCCCGCCAAGCCCGTCGGGGCCCGTCCCCGAGCCCGTGCCCCTGTGCCTCGTCGATCCAGGGAGGAGAGGAGCTCCTCCCGTTCGCCTCGCTGCCGCCCGATGCGCCGCCGGCCGCCGCGCGCCTCCGCCTCAGCCTCATCCCTCCGCCCGAAGCGCGCTGCCAGGTCGCGCCGCCCTCGCCATCTCTCTCCATCTCTCCTCGCCCGGCCTCATGATCTCTCTCTCCCGCCCACTCTGCAGGGCTTCGCCGGCGCCGTTCTGGAAGGAGCCGCCGTCCTCGACTTGGATCCGGCCGGAGCTCATCTTCCGGCCCCGGATCTGGACGATCTCGACCACCTCCGCCCGTTTCCCCGTCCCCGGCGCCATCTGCAGCTGCGCCAAGCCCGGTGCCGTTGCATCCTCTCCTTACCCTGCTTCGAGCAGCGGTTCAAGAACGAGCGCTCGACCGCGTGCGTTGACCGCGCACGTGTGGACCAGGAGGCCATCGATCGCCTCCAGCGTCTGGGCCAGCGGCCTCCAGGCCCAGCGCGCCCCTCCCGCGTGGGCCTCCCCAGCCGCAGCCGCGCCAAGGCCCAACCCAAGCCAGATCCGACCTCGCTCGGCCTCTCCATCAGCCTGGGCCCTGGCCCAAGGGTGAGCACCTCCAGTGCCCCTCTCTTGTACACTGCTGGCCCAGCCAGATTCGGCCCAGAGTAGTTTTTTTTTCGTTCTACGATTTGCTAATTATCCAGTGCATGCATAATTACACGAGGATGCCATTATTTTAAATTGCTCACAAGTAAATAACCGTGCATCGGATTAAAATGGTTTAAATATGTAAAATGCTCAGAAAATTGTGTAGATTAATAATATGCCACTTTCATCTATGTTAAAAATGTTTAACATGCTGTTTGTGTTTATTTTGCATAATTCCATGCTAAAATGCTTTATTTCATAACTAACTAACCGTAGCTCGGTTTTAAATAAACTTTATATGTAAATGGGGTGGAAAAATTCCTAGATTAACATGGTGCACTGTATTTTCCTGTTTAACAACAATAAAATTGTGTTTAGGGCAGAACAGTACCGAATCTAAAATATGCACATGGGGATTTTCCGGAATTGTTGTTTTGTTGTTCCGGCCTCATTTAAACTTGCTTACATAGGTAGTTTTATTATGTTTCACCTCTTGCCATGTTTAACAACATTTAATATTGTTGGGTACATAACCGAGATCAAACTAAATAATTGCATGTGGTGTTTTGTCAATATGCAACTCGTTGCATATCGAGCTCCACTTAACTTGTAGTATTGTTTGTTGCACTTTGCCATACCATGCCTTATTAAACCGGACATGCATCATACTTGTTTGTGCATCATGCCATGTTTATGCTTGTGCATTTACCATGTTTTTTGTTTCTTTCCGGTGTTGCTTCTTAGTTCCAGTAATGTTGCGATTGTGAGGATTCGTTCTACTACTTCCGCTTGTCTTCTTCATGGACTCGTTCTTCTTCCTAGCGGGATTTCAGGCAAGATGACCGCTACCCTGGATCTCACTACTATCATTGCTATGCTAGTTGCTTCGTTCTATCACTATGTTGTGCTACATATCACCTGTTTATCAAGCCTCCCCAAATTGCCATGAACCTCTAACCTTTGACACCATTCCTAGCAAACCATTGCTTGGCTATGTTACCGCTTTGCTCAGCCCTCTTATAGCGTTGTTAGTTGCAGGTGAAGTTGAAGATTTCTCCATGGTGGACAGGATTTTGGTTGGGATATCATAATATCTCTTATATTATTAATGCATCTATATATTTGGTAAAGGGTGGAAGGCTCGGCCTTATGCCTGGTGTTTTGTTCCACTCTTGCCGCCCTAGTTTCCGTCATACCGGTGTTATGTTCCCGGATTTTGCGTTCCTTACGTGGTCGGGTGATTTATGGGACCCCCTCGATAGTTTGCTTTGAATAAAACTCCTCCAGCAAGGTCCAACATTGGTTTTACCATTTGCCTCACCACCACCTATATTTCCCTTGGGAGTAATTAACCCAAGGGTCATCTTTATTACAGCACCCCCCAGGCCAGTGCTAGTCTAAGTGTTGGTCCGAACTAGAGCCCTTTGCAGCGCCCCCTCAGGGAAACTTGAGGTCTGGTTTTAGTTGTACGGATTGCTCATCCGGTGTTGCCCTGAGAACGAGATATGTGCAGCTCCTATCGGGATTGTCGGTGCATCGGGCGGCTTTGCTGTTCTTGTTTTACCATTGTCGAAATGTCTTGTAAACCGGGATTCCGAGTCTGATCGGGTCTTCCTGGGAGAAGGTCTATTCCTTCGTTGATTGCGACAGCTTGTCATGGGCTAAGTTGGGACACCCCTGCAGGGTATAATCTTTCAAAAGTCGTGCCTGCGGTTATAGGAAGATGGGAATTTGTTAATGTCCGGTTGTAGATAACTTGACACCAGATCCGAATTAAAACGCATCAACCGTGTGTGTAGCCGTGATGGTCTCTTCTCGGCATAGTCCGGGAAGTGAACACGGTTTCTGTGTTATGTTTAACGTAAGTAGGAGTTCAGGATCACTTCTTGATCATTACTAGTTGACGACCGTTCCTTTTGCTCTCTTCTCGCTCTTAATTGCGTATGTTAGCCACCATATATGCTTAGTCACTGCTGCAACCTCACCACTTTACCACTTCCTTTCCCTTTAAGCTTTGCTAGTCTTGATACCCATGGTAATGGGATTGCTGAGTCCTCGTGGCTCATAGATTACTACAACAACAGTTGCAGGTACAGGTTATCCGATGATCATGACACGAGAGCGATGCTTGCTTGCGTTGAGTTCTTCTTCTGCTTCTTCGATCAAGGGATAGGTTCCAGGTCGGCAGCCTGGGCTAGCAGGGTGGATGTCGTTTGAGTTTCTGTTTGTGTTTCATCCGTAGTCGGATGATGCTCTTATGTATTGTGATGTTGTATTCATGTGGCATCGTATGCCTTTTGTATGTATCCCTATCTATTTTGTAATGTTGATGTAATGATATCCACCTTGCAAAAGCGTTTCAATATGCGGGTCTATCCTTGGTGGGACCTTCGAGTTCCTTTTGGATAGGGTCGCATATTGGGCGTGACATATTCCTTGACATTTGGTCATCCTCATCTATGACACTCTTACTATGTAATAGTTGCCTCTATTTAGAACGTCATTCTCGTCTAGATCATGAGAGTCTGAGCACTGCAGATGGGTGCGTTTTGGTGGTGTAGCAAGACTTCTTATGAACTATCATGTCTTGATGTTTATTTCAGTAGAAGTCACTAGTCAGTGTTTGAATGTTGTATATATCGTTGTTTTGAATTGTTTATTGTCTCGAACTACTGGTGGGCTAAATGAGGGCATCACCATTCTCCAGTGTTGAGAGCATATCTCCTTTTTTCAAGTTATAATTTGAGCTCACTGTCTTTTCGATGATGTACACTTGTTTGGGCCAGTGAGGTGTCGTTGAATATGGGCCGAGTAGTAACGCAATGCCAAACAGGTCAATTATGACTATCAGGTCGGGCTCTGAAAAGATACTAAAAAAAGGCTGAGCTCTCCAAAAAAGAAAGAATAAGGACTGTTCGTTCGACATGTGGGCGCCAATGGTGTCTTCATGCGCTTGCGCGCCAAGAGCATATTGGCGCGTGTTCGAAATTCATGCTACCTTTTTATCCCCAATATCCCGCCCCTCCCCCACCTCTAGAATCTCGATTCCTACTCCAGTTCCCCCAAATCCCCCTCATGTACTCCCTATACTCAAGTGCACTATCATGTCGCCAGTCAATGCGGATCTCCGAGCGGGAGATCCTGAGGTCCGTCCTACCTTCAGTCACTATGTGATGTCGCTCAACAGTGGCATGGCGGCGCTTGACGACCAGTTTGTCGGCAAAGTGCTGATGGTAACCATCAATGGCGACCGGCCTCCCGTCTCGCTGTACGACCTTGTCAAAGCTCTTGGCATTGCACATGACATCCAAATAAGTGACTTGCTCGTCGAAGTCTGTCCGCCACCGGCTAATTTTTTCGTCTGGTTCCAGACAACTTTCGACTGTAGTCATGTGTTCGAATCTTCTCGGCATTTGTTCTGCAATGGCGTGTTGGTGAGCTTTGATCGGTGGCACCCAGGATGGGGCTCGGTGCCCTCTGAGCTTTAGTTTTTAACAAAGCTTACCTTCCATGGCATGCCTCGACATGCTTGGAACAGCGAGTCCATGAATGAGCTTATCAACGACCTTGGAGGTGAGCTCGTAAGTATGTTTGTTCCTCCAGACAGCTGGACTCTGACGGTTATGGCATGGATGAAGAAGCCATCCACCATACCGAAGGTGACTGGTGTTGAGATACCGGTGCAGGAACCGGGGTTATACTATTCGTCGCCACCAAGGCCGTCGAGGACCATGTTAGGGATGTACCTGTATTGAGTATTCATGCATGTCAAAGAAGTGGTCAATCCATCAATCGAAGTCATGCCGCTGCCGCTGGTGCCAAGGTCCGTCGACGACGTCCATTACAGGAGTCAACGTCAGACTTTCCCCGTGTTGCTCGGAATGACGGATGGCACATAGCCTACTCCATCGCCCGGCGGAGGCCACTGCTTCTTTGGGAGAAGAGGCAGGGCTGGCTGCCTGGATGTGCTCTAATTTGAGGTAACAACTAAATCTTGTCAGATACTAGTTAAATCCGAGCTATGGGTGTGAAGCACTGATGTGCCAGTACATTTGATTGTGACCTGTTCTAATTTTGTACCTGAACTTTTTTTAGAAAGGGTTGTACGTCAACTTAATGTGCTAGCAGAACTTATTGTGTTGTCTGTGTGTTTTCTTTGCACAACATTCAAGATATTTCCCCATCATTGATAAAGACGATGAACCGTTATGTACGAGTTCGTTGGTTTTAACATAGCCCTACCTGTAGCGATCCATTGTTTCCATCTTCATTGTGCCGCCTGCGTGAAATTTTTGTATGCAAGTTCAGTGTGCTATGATGGTCTATATGATTGTGTCAACTATATAAGTCTTTACTAAGCATCAGCAATGCATATGGCTGAAAGATGTATTTATGAGCATCAACCGATGGGTATCTCTCTCTCTCACACACACACACACATGCGCACAAACGCACATTGAATTATTTCTTTGCTCGTGATAGCTTTTAATTAGGTTCCACTGTACTTTAACTTTTTTATTAAGTTATCAATTGAGCTCCGTGACTTCAAAAAGTTGTAGACAAGCCTTGTTTGGGCCTTTCCGGCGTCGCTGAATGTGGGCTGACTAGCCATGTTAGGTTGTACTGTACTACTCAAGCCTTTTTTGACTATATACTGCAAGGCAATAGCCTCACAGCCCTTTATTAAAACTCAAGGCAAAACAAATTACAAAATACATTGGAGGGTGTGGGGGTAGAGAAGAAAGGATACTTACAAAGGTCTAAGGGAGGGAAGCTATCCAAATTAGGAGGCTATCTCTATATTTACATTTAATCCTATGAGCTAACGAAGAGATATCATGTACAAAGTTTCTTCTCCAAGCTCTGAAGCTAGGATTCTCATTCCTAAAGATCTTGCCATTCCTCTGAGTCCAAATATTCCAAGTGACAGTGAAGACCACTTCAGAAAAGAATGGGAACCCAAAGTCCTTCCGGGCAGTAGATGCCATCATGTATGTGGTTTGATTCGGATGGGAGATCCAAGAAATACCAAGATAATTCCAAACACACTGGTTGAAGTTGCAAGTGAAGAAAAGATGCACACGATCCTCGTGGATGGCCATATGACACAAAACACAAGTGTCGTCTTGCACATTGCAATGCCTGCGTTACATCATATCTCTGGTATTCAACCGATCCATTAGGATGAGCCAGCCAAAGACTTTGATCTTGAGGGTGCATGAGCATTTCCAAATCCACTTAAGAATGGGGTCAACCACCAAATGATGGAAGTTAAGATCATAAAACAGCCTTGACTGAAAATCTCCAGACTTAGAAGGCCATTTCCAGATGTCCTTACCCTCAGGGTCCAAATTTATGGGAGCCAAAAGAGATTGGAGCTGCTGCAACTCATTAAATGTTTCCACAGACAAGGGCAGGTGCAAATTATCAGACTCAGTTGTCATGTTGAAAAAATCTCTAACTGTGATCAAGTCATTAATGAAAAAAGAATGAAGACGAGGGAATCTTTCTTTCAACGAGACAAATCTGTTGTCAATTTTCCAATGATCTAACCAGAAAACCACTATGTCACCTGCATGCACCTGTGGTATAGCCAATTTACAAAATTTATCATATAGACTGAGCACATCACGCCACCAAAAAGATCCACAACTCTGGATTGCTTGAGGGGCCGAGGATCCATAATATGTGTCCCAAATTAGGGTGACCCAGGGTATGTCCAGTTTATTGAAGAACTTGAATAAGTGCTTCATTAGCAAAGCTTCATTTTGAAAACCCAGGTGAGTAACTCCGAGGCCACCATACTTCTTAGGCCTGCAAACTAAATCCTAGGCGGCCAAGGACTGTTGTGGGGTGTCAGAATTACCACGCCAAAGACATTGTCTCATGATCCACTCAATCTACTTAAGAATGCCTTGGGGCAAAGACAAGGAGCACAAAAAATATATTGGCATGGAAGCCAGCACAGATTGCAACAGTTGGAGTCTACTACCTTGGTTTAACATACATGAGGATGCCGATAGACGCCTCTCAATGCGGTCCACGAGGGGCAAAAGATCATAAATAGATGGTCGTGAAGTACCCATCGGGAGCCCAAGGTAGGTGAACGGCATGGCGCCAACTTCACATCCAAGCAAGCCAGCAATCCTTAAGCCCTCCTCATCAGACATGTTCATAGGTATCAGAGATGATTTGCTAAAGTTGACCTTCAAACCCGTGGACATTGCAAATTTGTCAAGCATCTCCTTGAAAGCCAAGATCTGGTCATCCACAGCAGGCAGGACAATGAGTGTGTCATCTGTGTATTGCACGATCGGGTAGTCATTGGAGCTAGTTGGGATGGGCAGTGTTAGGATGTTTCTAGAGCACATCTCATTCACCACTGATTGAAGAAGGTTAATCACAATTACAAAGAGCAGTCGAGACAGCGGGTCACCTTGACGAACTCCAGTACGACACATAAAATGCTGATCAGGCACACCATTAAGTAAGACAGAAGAAGATCTAGAGGATAACAACCCATTAATTAACCCATCCAGTCCATCGACCATCAAAACCCTTACACTGCAACATTCTGAGTATAGCCTCGTTCTCAATTGTATCGAAAGCCTTGGTGAAATCAAGCTTGATCAAGATTATGGGCCCCTTGGAAGCTTTACATTGATGTATGTATCCGAAGCACCAAGCAAGGCAATCTTGGATTGACCAGCAGCGAAGAAAACTGTACTGGTTTTTGTGTATGCATTGGAGGATCACCTTTTGCAGTCGATTAGCTAAAAGCTTCGTTAAGAACTTTAAACCTGTGTTGGTCAAAGGTATTGGCAGAAAATCACCAACCACCTCAGGGCTAAGCTTCTTTGGGATGAGGGTAATTAAGGAGGAGTTAAGGCATTCCAGATCACAGTTGCCATCATAAAAATCCTTGACTAAATGCATAAAGTCAGGTTTTAAAATGGGCCAGCATTTCTTTAAAAAGAGTCCAGTGAAACCATCTAGACCAGGTGCACGATCGATGGGCATATGCTTGATTACCTGCTCTACCTCATCCTCGGTGAAAGGCTTTGACAAATCTTCTAGCCCATCAACTTTGGAAATTAGAGAGTCCAAGTCAAAGCCCATTTCAATGCCCTTGGCACGGCCCATCCGCTGTTTAAAATCAGCCCATAACATTCCCGCCAATTGTTGATGATTAGAGATCACATCACCAGCTGCATTTCTTATCGAAGAAATAGTGTTCTTCCTATACCTCTTTGTTGCCATTGCATGGAAAAATTTGGTATTCTCTTCACCAATTTTGATAGACCGGATCATGCAGCGTTGCTTCCAATAAATGAATTGCAGGCGTAGTACTTCCTCAAGATGAAGCTGAACAATTCTCCTGAAATTTAACTCAGGCCAACTCAAGGGCCTAAGTTCTTCAAGCTCATCAAGATATAAAACAACCTTGTTACAATCTGCAATGAGAGCCTTTACCTTGGACATATTTAAATGCCACTTTTTGAGAGCATAGCATAAAGCTTTGAACTTGGTCGAGATCGTGGAAGCAATATTAGCTTTCCTCATTGGATTGTTCCAAACATTAGAAACACAGTCCATAAAGTCAGGGAGATTGACCCAATAATTTTCAAAACGAAACACCTTTGCCTTGCGTATGCAGGTAGCAACAATGACAACACATGGAATGTGATCCGAGGTGGTACGTGCAAGAGGCATCACCAAGGTATTAGGGTGATCGGTGGTGCAAGCAACCAAAGTAAAAAACCAATCAATTTGTTCGAGGAATGGGTTTGTTTGCATATTAGACCCTTTATAGGTAACTCAATGAGACCAAGGTGACCAATAATTTCATTAAACAGAAACATGTCATTAACATTGCCACCAGGAAGATTACGGATGTCAATCAACCTCATAAAGTTAAAATCACCAAGAAGCAGCCATTTATCATCAGAGATAATGTTAAGGTTGTAGAGCCATTGCACAAATTCATCCCTGGCCTGTCCCTGACACGGTCCATAGACAGATACTAAGGTCCAGATTTCAGACGTATGCTTGGAGCAGAACTCCACAACAACACCATAAGGTTTTGCCTCAATAAGCCGTCCATCAAAGAAGGAAGAATTCCAAATAATCACAATACCAGCAGAAGCACCCATAGACGGTACATAAGCAAAATTATCAAAGTGGCAAGGACAAAACTTCCTAAGAAAATGTTGATCAATGTGCATGCATTTAGTTTCCTGAAGACCAATAATAGAGCACCCGCTTTCATTGATTTTGTGCTTAACAGCAAGTTGACGCGCTTCAGAATTAAGACCCCGCACATTCCAACAAAGCACTTTCCAGTCCCTAAAACTATTCTGATTCATTACAAACCAAAAGAATGAGCAACAAAAGTAGATCACGCAGTGACCTACACCCACCAGGAGCAATAGACAGAACCACATAGTTCAACATAGCAAAGTATAAATAAAGATAAATGGCGATTTGAAAGGTATGCCATGGACCAGAAAGCTAGAGGCGATCACTGATCATTAGAACTCCTGCTGCTGCTTGAAAGCGCTGGATTAGCTGCAAGCTTCTCTGAGGTGATCTTCTCAGGTTCAATGCGCATGCGAGCTCCAATATGCTACAGATCACCAATAGAGCTGAGAGGTGGAATCACAGGGCCGTCAGAGGGCTGTGAAGAAGATTTTGTCTTGCACTTCTTTGTGGCATGCTACAACTTGACCAAATTAGGAGCCTTATTCTGCAACTTATGGAATCCATCCTTCAGAGCACTAAGGCGAGCACTACGATGGACTTTAGAATCATCCAAAGGCGTCTCCACCTTGTGCTCCCGCTTCCTAGCCACCTTGGGAGCAGCCGTGAACTGAAAAGATTCAGTTATCGGCTCAGATATCTCATCAAAGCACAGTGCTTGGGCAACGGGCCATTTCACAGGGGAGAAACGACGAACTGAGGTGGTGTAAACATCAGATACTGGCTTCAGAGAGAACTTCAGTTCAGGTTCCAGAAAGCTGATCTCCCAGGATCGCTTGGAGAGAAAGATTGGACCCATTGCTGGCAGAAAGACAGACTTTGGTATTTCAGAAACCCACACGAACGACATCGTTCTCTCAAAGCTGCGCTGCCATTGCATAAGAGGAGGCAGAACAGGGCCAAAGACAGTCAAAACCTGTCCAATGTGCAGAGGAGGTTGCATCGGGGCCACTGGGGTTGATAGATCACCACATCAGCCACTGGATCATCATCATTAACAGAAGTGTCAGAAACTTACAGAATAACTGACTCTTGCGACTGATTGCCATCAACTTGATTTTCCTCAACAAGCTCTTGCTGCTCGACCTCCTGGACATTGTGTGGAATATCATCATGTGGATGATCATGCACTCGGGGTGGCACATCATTCCAACCAATCTCAGGATACTCAGGCATAACCGAATTATGGTTATCAAACTGCATGTGCCCGGGGAGAGGATGAGGATTGCCATTGAAGGGCATAGGGTCCTCATTAGCTGGCAAAACATCAACAAAATCCGCAGATAGGATGTAGATCGGAGCAGCCCAAGAGATTCGTGCTCCTCCAAAGTCAGCATACTCACGATACACACCATCACGCGGCACTAAAGATGGTGTCGGGAAAGAGACATACACCAGGGTGTGGACTAACGGAGGATCATCCTGATGCCAGTGGTGAAAACGACCAAAAGTACTGATAGCATCCACAATATACTACGTGCGCCTATAATCTAGAGGTATTCCAACTATCATAACCCAGCCATGACGAAAACCTTGAGTAGCTCTGTAGTTAATACCCTCATCATGCGGCACAAAACGAAGAAATCTATCATTGCCTAGATCAAACAGAGGATGATCCACAAGTGCCTGCCTAGCAACTAGGCTACGGAATCGAAAAAGACCAACTCCCTGAATCCAAGGCTGGGCATCAAGAATAGCTTGCCCGGGAGTCTTGACAACAAAATCACTAACCATGTTACGGTAGATGACGATTTCTTCAGGCAGAGGAGCTGGCTCAATAATGGCGATGGCGTAGTCTTCATGTTGCCGATCAGGGGCCACTGCCGAAGAGATGAAGGCGCGTGGGAGACGCAGTGGGCCACCATTGATGATGTTGAAACCCAGCAGGGCGAACACCAGAGGGTTCAGATCAAAGTTGGCCATTGCAGGTTGCGGGGATGCAGCGGTTGGCGAGGCTGGATCCGCACGACTGAAGCAGGAGGCGGGGTGGGCGGTGATGGCAAGGTGGGCGGCGGAGGCATAATGGGCGGTGGCTCGGCGGGCAATGGTGGAAGCGATGGGGTGGCAGGTGTGATGGGACTGGGCAAAGACCCAACTAGGCGAGCTGGGAGGGAAACCGAGGCACCGGGCAAGGATATCTCCGCTGACAGGTCCGGAGAAGCAGGATTGACTCGTGGGACCCACTTGTAAGTCGTAGAAGGCGCAAAGTCGGAGCATCCCTTGGCCTTGTGGCCCAGACGAAAGCATCTACGTCAACGTATTTGTTTGGTGCACGAGCTAGTATGATGTAGCATAGATAAACAATTCTAGCATTTCCAAACATTGAACACAATATCATCAATGAGATCATTAACCCTAGCAGAATCCACAGAAGAGTCCGGCAGTTGAACATCCATAACAACCTGAGAAGATTTCCCAAATGAGGAATCAGGATAATCCAAGAGGGCCATAGGTGGTTGGGGTGTAGGTTGGGCCGTAAAGACACCACATGGGACCAGGGAGCCATGATGGGCCGGCGAGCCATGTTGGGTTGGAGAGACCGGTGCAACGCAACCACTTGTCACGATATCATGTGACACCTGCAAATCTTTACCTAAGCAGGTAGGTGCAGTTCCGGATACGACGGCGGTATTCTTGGCAGGGACGTTAATCAATCCGAAAGAGATGGGTGGCGTCGCCACCGTTCACTAGAGGTTGGTCGCCGCGGTGGAGGCATGATCACTTTCTCATGTGGATTCACGTCGTAGCCGGCATCAGAAATCGCATCAACACAAGGCTGTGTAGCTGGGTATCGATAACCCTTGCAAGCTGGATACTGCTGAAACATGGAAAAAGAAAGATTATTGCTCAAAGATGAACCCGATCTAATTGAAGATTTAGCCGAAGGTTTATGCATCGCAAGCAAACCCATAGTAGCACGCTTTTTGGAGGGACTAACAAGAATCCACTCAGCGTCACATTCCTTTTTCCAGATCACAAACTCACGTTTCCAATTAGGACCACCATTCCCCCAAAGATGAAAATAACATTTGAAATGTGGGCACGCAAATGATCTCAACTGAAGAATGTAGAGGCCGACTTGCTTGCAGGAGAAAACGAATGAAAATACCTTGTCTTTGATAAGATGAACCGACAATTCAATGGTTGATCCCCCAATTGCTGATTCCAAGGCAGACGCCACAGAATCGTCATTAAGATGGAAATCATGTCTGCTGAAAGACACAACCATAATGAAATTGCCCGTGTCATTCGTGGGATGGACAGATCTCCCACAATAGTTGAAAACCTTGTCCGCAAAGATGGAGCCCGCCGAGAAATCCAAATCCAACGTTGATCCACCAGAAGGACCCATATGAGATGGGTATAGACAAGTAGATCAGAAGACGCCGGAGAAGATGAGAGGAGAAGATCCACAATTCACTGGTTAGAAGTGTAGATCACCGGAAAACCTAGGGCGGAGGTGGGAGGGGTGGGTGGGTGGGAGGAAAGCCATCACTGAATTTTACAAGCCTTTTTTCAACATCAGCAATGCAACTGGGCCAATAGTTGTACACAATATCCAGGTCAACTTGTTATTCTCCGCCCCGCTGGGCTGCAAACTTTCCTAGGAGGTATGCACTAGGCTTAACAAGAAAATGGACTTTAAGAAATAATAAATGGGATGTAATTAAAATAACTGGGCAGTAACTATAAAAAATGCACCAAACGCGTAATTAGTTTAAAAATATATTATTTTTGGAATTTGAAAATTTTAATTTCATTACTTGTTGCGCGCGCAATATTTCGTTGGATTTTTACGTAATACAACTTTATTTTGAAATTATATTTAATCTGACTAGAAATTTCAGATAAAAATATTTCGGAGCCCATCAAAAAGTGGGAACTTTTTCTGAAGTCTGTTTTGAGCGGTTGGTTGAAATTATTAATCTTGTCCTAGCTAGAAAATGGGATGTACTTTTAACAAACTGTAAATGGGTTGTAGTAAATTCCATTAGAATTCAAAAATGGGTTGTACATTCTTACAAATCGCAAATGGGCTATATGTTCTCTGCCACACACTTGTGGGCCTTCTAAGTTGACGAGTCCCAGAAAAAAAACTAAGTTGACGCGTATGCAAGGCTTTGTCAACTTATAGTCAACACACGGTTCTAGCAGCAGTGGCCGTTGGATGTCCATCCAACGGATGTCGTGCTTCTTCTTAAATCTTGGATATTCTTGCTTCAGCCACCCAAAAAATGATTCCTCCCCCTAATATCTGGGGCGCACCGTTTTGAAGGCTGACCTATGGGCCTACTAAGTTGACGTGTACCAAGGGCTTTGTCACTTAGTAAATATAAATGATTCTAGCTGCAGTGACCGTACAATGTCAATCCAATGGTCGTAGTGTTTCTTCAACCTCTAGTCTTCTTGCTCCAGCCGCCCAAAGCAGCGACGGTCGTGCCACGTGCTCCTGCCTCCCGTGGCCGGTGCTACGTCTTGAGCTTGCGTTGGTTTTCCTTGAAGAGGAAAGGGTGATGCAGCACCGTAGCGTAAGTATTTCCCTCAGTTTTTGAGAACCAAGGTATCAATCCAGTAGGAGGCTCCTCACAAGTCCCACGAACCTACACAAACAAACAAAGAACTCGCAACCAACGCGATAAAGGGGTTTCAATCCCTTCACGGCCACTTGCGAAAGTGAGATCTGATAGAGATAATATGATAAGATAAATATATTTTTGGTATTTTATGATATAGATTGGAAAAGTAAAGATGCAAATAAAAGTAGATTGAAAGCTTATATGATAAAAGATAGACCCGGGGTCCATAGGTTTCACTAGAGGCTTCTCTCAAGATAGCATAAGTATTACGGTGGGTGAACAAATTATTGTCGAGCAATTGATAGAAAAGCGAATAATTATGAGATTATCTAGGCATGATCATGTATATAGGCATCACGTCCGTGACAAGTAGACCGACTCCTGCCTGCATCTACTACTATTACTCCACACATCGACCGCTATCCAGCATGCATCTAGAGTATTAAGTTCATAAGAACAGAGTAACGCATTAAGAAAGATGACATGATGTAGAGGGATAAACTCATGCAATATGATATAAACCCCATCTTTTTATCCTCGATGGCAACAATACAATGCGTGCCTTGCTGCCCCTGCTATCTCTGGGAAAGGACAACGCAAGACTGAACCCAAAGCTAAGCACTTCTCCCATGGCAAGAAAGATCAATCTAGTAGGCCAAACCAAACCAAAAATTCAAAGAGACTTGCAAAGATAACTCAATCACACATAAAAGAATTCAGAGAAGATTCAAATATTTCTCATAGATAAACTTCATCATAATTCATCGGATCTCGACAAACACACCGCAAAAAGAGTTACATCGAATAGATCTCCACAAGAGAGGGGGAGAACATGGTATTGAGATCCAAAAAGAGAGAAGAAGCCATCTAGCTAATAACGATGGACCTGAAGGTCCGTGGTAAACTACTCACAACTCATCGGAAGGGCTATGGTGTTGATGTAGAAGCCCTCCATGGTGGATTCCCCCTCCGGCAGAATGCCGGCGACGGCCCAAGATGGGATCTCGCGGATACAGAAGGTTACGGTGGCGGAAATATTTCTTCGGTGGCTCCCCTGATGGTTTCGGGGTATATGGGTATATATAGGAGGAAGAAGTACGTCGGTGGACGCCTGAGGGGCCCACGAGACAGGGGCCGCGCCCTATAGGGGGGGGGCACCCTCCACCCTCGTGGCTTCCTCGATTGCTTCTTGACTTGCACTCCAAGTCCTGTGGATCACGTTCATTCCAAAAATCACGCTCCCGAAGGTTTCATTCCGTTTGATATTCTTTTTCTTCGATATACTGAAATAGGCACCAAAAATAGCAATACGGGCTGGGCCTCCAGTTAGTAGGTTAGTCCCAAAAATGATATAAAAGTGTAAAGTAAATCCCATAAACATCCAAAACAGGTAATATAATAGCATGGAAGAATCAAAAATTATAGATACGTTGGAGACGTATCAAGCATCCCCAAGCTTAATTCCTGATCGTCCTCGAGTAGGTAAATGATAAAAACAGAATTTTTGATGTGGAATGCTACCTAGCATAATTCTCAATGTATTTCTCTTTATTGTGGCATGAATGTTCAGATCCAAATGATTCAAAATAAAAGTTCATATTGACATAAGAAATAGTAATACTTCAAGCATACTAATAAAGCAATCATGTCTTCTCAAAATAACATGGCTAAAGAAAGTTATCCCTACAAAATCATATAGTCTGGCTATTGCTCTATCTTCATCACACAAAGTATTTAATCATCTAGAACCCCGATGACAAGCCAAGCAATTGTTTCATACTTTAGTAATCTCAAACTTTTTCAATTTTTCATGCAATACATGAGCGTGAGCCATGGACATAGCACTATATGTGGAATAGAAGGGTGGTTATGGAGAAGACAAAAAGGAAGAAGATATTCTCACATCAACTAGGCGTATCAACGGGCTATGGAGATGCCCATTAATATATATCAATGTGAGTGAGTAGGGATTGCCATGCAACGGATGCACTAGAGCTATAAATGTATGAGAGCTCAACAAAAGAAACTAAGTGGGTGTGCATCCAACTCTCTTGCTCACGAAGACCTAGGGCATTTTGAGGAAGCCCATCATTGGAATATACAAGCCAAGTTCTATAATGAAAAATTCCCACTAGTATATGAAAGTGGAAACATAAGAGACTCTCTATCATGAAGACCATGGTGCTATTTTGAAGCACAAGTGTGGAAAAAGAGATACTAGCATTGTCCCTTCTCTCTTTTTCTCTCATTATATTTTTTCTTTTTCTCTTTTTTTCTCTTTTCTTTCTTTCCATTTTTTTCTTTTTGGTGGGCTTCTTTGGCCTCTTTTTTCATGGGCTTCTTTGGCCTCTTTTATTTCTATAAAGTCTGAAGTCTCATCCCGACTTGTGGGGGAATCATAGTCTTCATCATCCTTTCCTTACTGGGACAATGCTCTAATAATGAAGATCATCACACTTTTATTTATTTACAACTCAAGATTACAACTTGATACTTAGAACAAGATATGACTCTATATGGATGCCTCCGGCGGTGTACTGGGATATGCAATGAATCAAGAGTGACATGTATGAAAAATTATGAGGTGGCCTTGCCACAAATACGATGTCAACTACATGATCATGCAAAGAGCAATATGACAATGATGATGTCTGTCATAATAAACGGAACGGTGGAAAGTTGCATGGCAATATATCTCGGAATGGCTATGGAAATGCCATAATAGGTAGGTATGGTGGCTATTTTGAGGGAGGATTATGGTGGGTGTATGGTACCGGTGAAAGTTACGCGGCACAAGAGAGGCTAGCAATGGTGGAAGGGTGAGAGTGCGTATAATCCAATGGACTCAACATTAGTCATAAAGAACTCATATACTTATTGCAAAAATCTACAAGTCATTGAAAACAAATTATTATGTGCATGCTTCTAGGGGGATAGATTGGTAGGAAAAGATCATCGCTCGTCCCCGACCGCCACTCATAAGGAAGACAATCAATAAATAAAATTATGCTCCAACTTCATCACAATGCGGTTCACCATACGTGCATGCTACGGGAATCAAAAACTTCAACACAATTATTCTTTAGCTTCACAATTACCCAACTAGCATGGATCTAATATCACCACCTCTATATCTCAAAACAATTATCAAGTATCAAATTGATCATAGCATCCAATTCACTTCTATGATAGTTTTTATTATACCCAACTTGGATGCCCATCATTCTAGGACCAATTTTATAACCATAGAAAATACCATGTTGTTCTAAAAGACTCTCAAAATAATATAATTGAAGCATGAGAGATCAACAATTTCTTCAAAATTAAGCCACCACCGTGCTCTAAAAGATATAAGTGAGGCACTAGAGCAAAAGTTATCTAGCTCAAAAGATGTAAGTGAAGCACATAGAGTATTCTAATAAATTTCAAGCAAGTAGGCTTGTCCCAAAAGGTGTGTACATCAAGGATGATTGTGGTAATCTAAAAATCAAAGACTAATATCATACACGACGCTCCAAGCAAAACACATATCATGTGGCGAATAAAAATATAGCTCCAAGTAAAGTTACCAATGAATGAAAACGAAAGAGGGGATGCCTTCCCGGGGCATCCCCAAGCTTAGGCTTTTGGCTATACTTGAATATCTTGGGGTGCCATGGGCATCCCCAAGCTTAGCCTCTTGCCACTCCTTATTCCATAGTCCATCAAATCTTTACCCAAAACATGAAAACTTCACAACACAAAACTCAACAAGAAATCTCATAAGCTTCGTTAGTGAAAGAAAGAAAAACCACCACATAAGGTATTGTAATGAACTCATTATTTATTTATATTGGTGTTAAACCTACTGTATTCCAAGTTATCTATGGTTCATACCCTTACATACTAGCCATAGATGCATCAAAATAAGCAAACAACACACGAAAGGCAGAATCTGTTAAAAACAGAACAGTCTGTAGCAATCTGTAACTTTCGGTTACTTATGGAACTCCAAAAATCCTAACAAAACAGGAAGTCCTAAAAAATTTGTATATTCATCTACAGCAAAAAGAATCAACGCAAAATCACGTTTCTGTGATTTATTGAATTGTTTCTCGTGAGCGCAAAGTTTCTGTTTTCCAGCAGAATCAAATTAACTCATATCATAGGTTATCCTATAGGTTCTACTTGGCAAAAACACTAAATAAAACAAGAAAACACATATAAATAGAAAGTAGATGCAAAATTTTTTACTAAAAAGGAACAGGAACAAAAACAAAGAACACAAATAAAATTGGGTTGCCTCGCAACTAGCGCTATTGTTTAACGCCCCATGCTAGGCATAAAAGTGAAGATAGATCTAACTAGTGCCATCTTTGGCACTTGATTCATAAGTAGCTCGCATGATAGATTAATAAGGTAATTTGATTTCCTTTCTTGGAAAGTGTTCCATGCCTTTCCTTAATGAAAATTGGAATCTAATACTCCCTTCCTTCATATCAATAATCGCGCCAATCGTTCTAAGGAAAGGTCTACCAAGAATAATAGGACAAGAAATATTGCAATCTATATCAAGAACGATAAAATCTACGGGCACCAAATTTCTATTTGCAACAATGAAAACATCATTGATCCTTCCCATTGGCTTTTTAATGGTGGAATCCGCGAGGTGCAAATTTAAAGAGCAATCATCAAGATCATGGAAACCTAGAATATCACATAAAGTTTTCAAAATCGTGGAAACACTAGCACCCAAATCACATAAAGCAAAACACTCATAATCTTTAATTTTAATCTTTATAGTAGGTTCCCACTCATCATTAAGTTTTCTAGGTATAGAAACTTTGAAATTAAGTTTTTCATCAAAAGATTGCATCAAGGCATCAACAATATGTTTGGTAAAGGCTTTATTTTGACTATAAGCATGAGGAGAATTAACAACAGATTGCAACAAGGAAATACAACTTTCTAAAGAACAATTATCATAATTAAATTCCTTGAAATCCAAGATAGTGGGTTCAATGCTATTTAAAGTCTTGACCTCTCCAATAGCATCAAGATCTAAAAACTCCAAATTATCGGAACGCTTTTTAACCAAAGTTGGTTCACTTCCAGTCCCATTATTATCAAGATTAATATTTCAAAACAAAGATATAATAGGGGACACATCAATAACTTTAAGATCTTCATCATTATTTTCATGGAACTTTTCTGGTTTAGCAGCCATCTTATTGACCAAGGTGGCTTGTTTGTCAGAAATTTGGACAATAGACTTTTCAAGGCAAGCAATTTGAGAGTTCAAACCATAAAGTTCTTTAGACATATCATCAAGCTCTCTGTTCATAAACTCCATAAAACCTTTTTTTTCTTTAAGCTCTTTTCTGAAAAAATTATTATGCTCAAATTGTAAAGTCATAAAACTTCTAACGTTTGATTCAATCTGTTCCAACCTTCTAAGATGAAGTTGGTGTTCATAGGAAAAACCATGAGGGCAAGCAGGCACACAGAAAGGCAAGCGGAAAAGAGAGGAGATTGGGAAAGAAAGGGCGAATAAAACAGCAAGGGTGAAGTGGGGGAGAGGAAAACGAGAGGCAAATGGCAAATAATGTAAATGCGAGGAAGATGAGTTTGTGATGGGTACTTGGTATGTCTTGACTTGAGCGAAGACCTCCCCGGCAACGGCGCCAGAAATCCTTCTTGCTACGTCTTGAGCTTGCGTTGGTTTTCCTTGAAGAGGAAAGGGTGATGCAGCACAGTAGCGTAAGTATTTCCCTCAGTTTTTGAGAACCAAGGTATCAATCCAGTAGGAGGCTCCTCACAAGTCCCACGAACCTACACAAACAAACAAAAACCTCGCAACCAACGCGATAAAGGGGTTGTCAATCTGTCGGTGTTCTAGAGTAGGGGTACCCTAGTATCCCGAACTTGTGCACGGGCAGTGGTAGCACCCCGCGAAAAGGCTTGCCGGGTGACCGCCAAGGTCCTCCGTGGTTCCTGTGGAGCCATTCAAGAACAAAGTATTCAAGCCAAGGAGACAAGGCCCCGGTAAGAGGAGCTTGCCGGGAAGGGCAACCAAGGCATCTCAAGGAACTTGCCGCGACGCGCCACGCGTCCCGGCGAGGCCCGATGAGCGACAAGCTTCCGGACGTGACAAGACAACGACCGCGGCAAAGCGCTTGCCGCGGCAAGCTACCACTCTATACCCGCGCTCCAGCACATCCACCAACGTGTCGCCCTGGGGCCTTTCCAGGCGCGCGTTGCAAGAGGCTGTGCAGCCAGTGGTGCGCGGTGGCAAGCGACGCTGACAAGATTGCCATCGTGGCGAGCGGTGGCGTCCCTGACGGTCCCTTTTTGCACTATTTGGGCGACGTAGACGGGCATTTAATGCCTTTGTCCCCTGCCGTCAGGGTTAGGTATGATACACTGTACAGGTAGTTGTACCAACCGCAATTCCTTTTCCATTTTTACCCTTGTCTACGTTGCCACCTGTCAGAAACCCCTTTAGCATATAAAAGGAGGCCCATGCGCAATGTAGAGGGGGGTTCGAAGGCAGAAAAACACTCACGCTCGGTCTCGTTAGCAGCTAGTGTGTACTGTAGCACTCAGCGCTCCCAAGCAAGAACTCAATACACTCAGACATGCAGCAGTAGGAGTATTATCTCTCCGGAGAGCTCCGAAGCTGGGTAAACTGCTCGTGTGCTTCGCCTTGATCCGCTCTTCGTGCAATCTCCGCCCCCCGCCAAACCGAAAGGGGCTCGGTCCACCGGTCCCATAGGTGTTCGTGGATCAGCTTCCCCGACATCTTTGGCGCGCCAGGTAGGGGGCGTTGAGGTTGTGTGAACCTGATCCGGCATTCACACGAGCTAGATCTTCATCTTCTTCATTGACATGCCACCGAAGAAGAAGGCTTCGGCGGCAGCTGTTCCGTCCACGTCGATCCCACCACCACCGGAGCAAACGGGTGGTGGGGTAGACGCCGGCGGAAGAACGGGCATCGACGAGGGAGCTCACGGTGCTGCCAGGTCCAAGGACAAGGCTGCGCAGACCTCGGCGTCCATACATGCACCGCGCCCATCTCAGGAGGCGCAGGACCGACAGCGTCATGGTATTCGCAGGGCCATATGTTCGTTGGACCAAGATCGAGCTGGTGGATCTCGGGGTGCTCAAGACCAGCATGCACGCCAACATGCTGGACCGAGCGAGACACGGTCGCCTGGATGGGATACTGCTCCTTCTAACATAGTTAGAAGTCCGAGCATATCCCGCTCCTCGCACCGTTCGCCACTGCCGCCCACCACTCCAACAGAAGCTTTGGCGCGAGCTCAACTGCTCCTGGATTACCCTCCAACGACAGACAAGATCGATGAATGGAGGGCCACCATTCAGAGTCTCATCGGCTTCGCCAACGGCGACACTCCGCGGTAGCCGAGTACATCGCTGCCGCGGCAGGACTGCCGGGCACGAGCCGATGGCGACGAAACCGGTGGGGGTGCAACCACCATGCACTCTCCACCCCGAAGGCCAAGATCGCCGACTCGCTGGATCCACCTCGACAGCGACTCCACCACATCATCAGATCCACGAGCTCGTCGCGATCAGCGCCAAGTTCGTCACGAATGACAGCAAGAAGACCCTCGAACTCGTATCGAGCGCCAAAGAGAAGCGCGGCGTCAATCGGACCAGCGCGCTGGGCCCTCTGTCGACATGCATGCACCAGGGGAACCAGGCGACTTGTCATACGCAGTAGGTTGCCCTACGTTCACTCGTGAGCTGCGGCAAGTCCAGTGGCCCAGGACGAAGAATTTCAAGCCAGACATACCGGAGAAGTACGACGGCAAGTCGCATCCGTCGGAGTTCCTCAGCATATACACCATCGCGGTGCAAGCTGCCGGGGGGCGGGACGACAAGATCCTGGCCAACTACTTCCCGCTGGTGCTCAAGCCCAATGTCAGATCCTGGCTCATGCACTTGCCGAACAACTCCATATCCTCCTGGGCAGACCTATGCCATCAGTTTGTCGGCGCCTTTACAGGCGGCCACAAGCCTCATGGCCAAGAGAGCGACCTTCATCTGCTCGCCCAAAAGGAAGGAGAGCCCCTGCGCAAGTACATTCAGAGATTCAGCCGCGTACAGCACAACATCCCAGATGTCCACCCTGCCGCGGTAATCAGCGCGTTCCATCAGAACGTGCGAAACCGCAGGATGCGGGAGGAGATGGCGATGTGCAAGATCAGAGACGTCAGTGAGCTATATGCCCTGGCCGACAAGTGTGCACGTGCTGAGGAAGGGAGGAAACTCCCCGGAGAGAATACAGAAGCGGGAGGATCTGATAGTGAGGAGGCTGCCCCGGCAAAGAAAAACCGGTGGCGGAACAACAGGAAGAAGAAAGGCAAAGATGTGCTAGTCGTTGAGCAGTCCGGCAACGGAGGTGGCGCCAAGAAAGCCAAAGCTGGTAGCTCCGGCGAGGAGATTGCCGCAGGCACCAACTACCAGGCTGTGGTGGTCGCCGACAAGCAGGACGGCACCAGCAAGCAGTACTGCAAGATCCACCGCACCAAGGGCCATGACCTCCAGAGCTGCAAGAAGGTCGAGCAGCTTGTCGAGCAGCAAAAGGCTGAATACGAGCGACGCGACAAGGAGAAGGCCCAGGAAGGTGCTGGAGGAGCCGGCAAGAAACGCCCCGGCCGAGGAGGACGCCGCGGCAAGGCCAAGCAGCGGCAAGGAGATAGACCTCCCCGCGGCCGCGACAAGGATGAAGATGACGACGATGATGAAGATATGGATGATGATGAGACCGATGAGCAGGAGTTCCAGAAAGCCTCAGAGGTTATGTGCGTTGACGGCGGTGCTTCTCTGCATACTTCACACCGCCAGCTCAAGCGGTGGGTGCGGGAAGTCAACGCGGCAGAACCACCCGTCGAGTCACGCAAGCCTCTGAAATGGTCCAGCACGCCTATCATCTTTGATATTGAGGACCACCCTGATCGCATAACTGCAGTCGGGTCCTTGCCGATGTTGGTTTCACCAACTATCCATAACCTCAAGGTCACTAAGATGCTAGTTGACGGCGGGGCCGGCTTGAACCTGATCTCCTCCGCGGTACTCCAGAAACTCCAGATCCCTGATGGCGAGCTCGAGGAGACCGGCACATTCCAAGGAATCAATCCGGGAAGGAGCAAGCCGAAGGGAAAGATCACGTTGCCGGTGACATTTGGCAGCGAGTTGAACTTCAGGACTGAGAGGGTCACTTTTGACGTTGCTGACTTTCCATTGCCTTACAATGGGATACTCGGCCGTCCAGCACTCGCCAAATTCATGGCAGCCTCTCACTATGCATACAACATGCTGAAGATGCCAGGCCCGATAAGTGTCATCTCTGTCCCTGGTGACAAGAAGGATGCTCTTATCTGCGCCGACAAGATCTACCGGGAAGCAGCAGCCGCAACAGATCGCAAGTCACTTGCCGTTGAAGCTCCCGGGGCGAAGAAGAAGACCAAGTCCGGCAAGAGTTCTGATGCCAAGTCCGGCAAGAGTTCTGATGCCCACTCCGGCAAGCGCACCTCTTCGGAGTGCTGCGCTACCGTCGAGGACGCACCATCGAGCTCCACCGGCAAGTGTAAGAAGACAATGGCAGCTCCACCAGAGACCAAGAAGGTGTCTGCCAAGGAGGATGGCACTGGTGGTACCTTCACCATCAGTGCCACTCTCGACCCTAAATAGGAAAGCGCGCTCGTTGCTTTCCTGCGGGCGAACGTCGACGTATTTGCGTGGCAACCGTCTAACATCCCCGGTGTTCCCAGGAAAGTAATCGAGCACCATCTTGCCGTCTGTCCTCATGCGCGGCCCGTCAAGCAGAAAGTTAGGAAGCAGGCAGTGGAGCGCCAAGAATTCATCGCAGAAGAAATCAAGAAATTGGAAGCAGCAGGCCTTGTCAGAGGAGTGCTCCATCCTACGTGGTTGGCCAACCCTGTAGTCGTGCGCAAGGCAAACGGGAAATGGAGGCTTTGTATCGACTTTACCGATGTCAATAAAGCTTGTCCCAAAGACCCATTTCCCTTGCCGCGCATCGACCAGATTGTTCACTCCACGGCCGGATGTGACTTGCTTTCATTTCTTGATGCATACTCAGGATACCATCAGATCTTCATGGCAGAAGAGGATGAGGAGAAGACCGCATTGATCACCCCATGTGGCACATACTGTTTCATACGGATGCCTTTCGGTTTAAAGAATGCTGGTTCAACATTTGCAAGGGTAGTCCATGACGCTTTTGAGCCGCAAATGCACAGAAATGTGGAAGCCTACATGGATGACATAGTGGTCAAGAGCAAGGACAAGGCGACTCTGATTCAAGATTTAGACGAAACCTTTGCAAATCTACACAAGATCAACCTCAAGCTTAACCCCGAGAAGTGTGTGTTTGGAGTCCCCTCCGGCAAGCTTCTCAGGTTCTTCGTGTCTCAGCGGGGAATTGAGGCCAATCCCGACAAGATCAAGGCCATTGAGCAGATTGAAGCACCAAAGCGCGTCAAGGATGTACGAAGACTTGCCGGTTGTGTAGCTGCTCTCAGCAGGTTTATCTCTAGGTCTGCTGAGCGCGACCTGCCATTTTTTAAAATATTGAAAAAGGCAGGTCCAATGAAATGGACTCCGGAAGCGGAGGCTGCACTGCAGGACTTAAAGAGATACCTGTCCTCCACTCCAACACTTGTCGCACCTAAGCCACAAGAGAAGTTGCTGCTATATATAGCGGCAACCAATCAAGTGGTTAGTGCTGCGTTAGTAGCGGAGAGGGAGGCGGACGATGAGCCAGCAACCACGGCAGATGCATCCAGCGACAAGCAGGGGACTTCATCGGCAAGCTCTAGTCCCGACAAAGATGGATCTACGCAGGCGCGTGAGAAGATGCAGAAAAGAATGGTGCAGCGCCCAGTTTATTTTGTCAGTTCCCTTCTGCAGGGGGCTAGGTCAAGGTACTCTGGTGTGCAGAAATTGCTTCTCGGCCTTCTCATGGCCTCGAGAAAGCTGCGCCATTACTTCCAAGCACATGAGATCATAGTCGTCACTTGTTTTCCACTGAAGAGGATACTGCAAAATCCAGAAGCAACAGGCAGGATTGTCGAGTGGGCACTGGAACTGTCAAGCTTTGGCCTCAAGTTTGAGAGCACTTCGACTATCCAAAGCAGAGCATTGGCGGAGTTCATAGCAGAATGGATGCCAACACAAGATGAAGAAATTCCAGAAACGAGCATCCCCGTCAAGGAAGCAAGCAAAGAGTGGCTGGTGTACTTTGATGGTGCCTTTTCGCTGCAAGGCGCCGGTGCGGGCGTGCTACTTGTTGCACCCACCGGAGAGCACCTCAAGTACGTAGTCCAGATGCACTTTCCCAAGGAGCAAGCAACGAACAATACCGCAGAGTATGAAGGTTTGCTTGCCGGTCTCAGGATCGCAGCAGACCTTGGGATCAAGAAGCTCATTGTCAGGGGTAACTCACAGCTTGTCGTCCGCCAAGTGAACAAGAATTATCAGAGTCCATTGATGGAAGCTTACGTTGATGAAGTGACAAAGCTAGAAGAGCACTTTGACGGCCTACAGATGGAACATGTTCCAAGAGCTCAGAACGACATTGCCGATGGCCTGTCGAAGTGTTCCGCACTTAAGTTACCTGTGGAACCAGGGATCTTTGTGCTCAAACTGACTCAACCATCTGTAACGCCATCAACTGGACAGAGCAAGAAGAGGAAGTTGATTTCTGGTGACTATTTTCCAGCAGAGCTCCCCGAAGCCGCCGCCAAGAAGGTCCTCAAGATCAACACCAAGGGTGCTGAGGAGCAGTCTGCTCCGGCAAGCCCTAGGGTTTGTTCTGTTGAAGCATACGCTCCCGACAAGTTTTGCTCCGGCAAGCTTGCCAGGGAACGTCAAGCTCCGGCTGAGCCGCAGGTTCTCGCCGTAGAAGCGGATTTTCCCACAGCAGCAGATGTGCCTTTAGTCCTTGTTGTCGAGCCGCAAGCTCCAGCATGGGCACAACAGATTGTCCGTTTCCTTCAGACAGGAGAACTTCCCGAAGAGCAAGAAGAAGCGAAAAGAGTAGCCCGGCAATCAAGTATGTACCAGTTTGTCGACAACAAACTGTACAGAAGAAGACTCAACGGCGTGAAATTGAAGTGTATTCACCGGGAAGACGGACAAAAGCTGTTGGCAGAGATACGTGGAGGCATATGTGGTCACCACATTGGTGCAAGAGCACTTGCCGGCAAAGCGTTCCGGCAAGGTTTCTTTTGGCCGACAGCCCTCCAGGATGCAACTGCACAAGTAACCAAGTGTGAAGCGTGCCAGTTCCATTCCAAGTAGATACACCAGCCAGCTCAAGCTCTCCAGACGATCCCTTTATCCTGGCCATTTTCGGTCTGGGGGCTCGACATCCTCGGCCCCTTTCCCTGAGCTGTCGGGGGCTTTGAGTACTTGTACGTTGCAATCGACAAGTTCACAAAGTGGCCAGAAGTGGAAGCAGTGAGGAAGGTGACAGCACAGTCAGCAGTCAAGTTCTTCAGGTCGATTGTTTGCCCCTTCGGGATCCCTAATAGGATCATCACCGACAACGGCATGCAATTCATGAGCCACACCTTCATGCAGTACGTCCAAGATCTTGGCGCCAAGGTCTGCTTTGCTTCTGTTGCTCATCCGAGAAGTAACGGTCAAGCGGAGAGGGCGAATGCTGAAGTGCTGCGCGGGCTCAAGACCAGGACTTTCGACAGGCTACGCGAGTGCGAAAAGAACTGGATTGAGGAGCTGCCGGTGATTCTTTGGTCGGTCAGGACGACGCCAAATCGAGCCACTAGCCAGACACCTTTCGCTCTAGTCTATGGAGCAGAGGCAGTTCTCCCCACAGAACTCGTATACGGGTCACCTCGAGTGCTCGCTTATGATGAGCTTGAGCAAGAGCAGTTGCGACAAGATGACGCGCTGCTCCTTGAGGAGGACCGTCTTCAGGCCGCTGTACGAGCTGCTCGATACCAGCAAGCTTTGTGCCACTACCATAGCCGCAAAGTTAATGCCAGAAGTCTCGAGGAAGGCGACCTTGTTCTTCGACGCGTTCAGTCCGCCAAGAATTCCAACAAGTTGACGCCGAAGTGGGAAGGCCCTTACCGGGTGAAACGAGTCACTAGGCCTGGTGCTGTCCGCCTTGAGACCGAAGATGGCATTCCGGTGAGCAACTCCTGGAACATTGAGCATCTTCGTAAGTTTTACCCGTAAGGCGCGGTTGCCAGAACCTGTTCCGGCAACCACCTTTTGTACAAGTCTTGCCGATGTTGCATGTAATCCTTTGTACGAAGCCGGGCGCAGACCCCGTGCATAAGTAAAGCTCATGTGCTCCGCACATCTTGTCAATTTCATGCTTTCTACTTTTCTTTGCATGCATTATCTGACACTTTGTGCAGCGCCTACCCCCGGTAAGCAATAACGAGCCGTAAGGCCCCATATCTTTATTTTCTCTTCTTTCTCTTTCTCAAAGAAGGGAAGGTTCCCTCGCCCACAAGTTTGTCGGGGGGAAAGGAGAAGATAATGGTGTGGACCAAGCGTCGTTCGAGGAAGTTTCGCCTTACCGGGAAGCAAATGACAGAAAAGCTAAGTTGCTAAAGTTTGAGCAATCAGTTTTAAAATTTTTAAGTTATCTTCCTCGAACGACCGTGCTTTGTATGGAAAACCTATGCGCGGAGGAACCAACTCGTAGCTAGTTGCGCCCTTACTTTGTTTCGAGTCTTCTCAACAACTTAAGTGAGCTGCGACTAGTTGCGACAAGGTTTCTTGTCGGTAGTGGCACCGCCAGCAGGCTGCTGACGTCCCGCACTCAGCGCTCGCGGCTAAGGTGCCTGCGCCGACAAGTTCCCTAAAAGCGTAGGGCAAAAACATACAAAGGAAGGAATCAAGTAAAGGAAATAACATAGCAATCGCTACCCAAAATAGACTCATATTATAAGATAGCTTGTCGCAGCTCTAACAGATTGTTCTCATAACATGACCAGCAGCGACAAGAAAAAGAGAAAACGGGCGGCCTAATCTACGCGATTGCCCTCAACCCTCTTGATCCCGCTCACCTTGTCCACAATGGGTGCGACAAGGGTCTTGAGCGCTTCCAGATCAGCATCCGGCGGCAAGGTCCTGAGGACGTTGGTGAGGTTGAGGCCTGGGTTGCGGAAGGCCACCTTCACCAGCACCTTTTGAAGAGCTCCCGGGCAGATCTTGCGCGACTCGTCGGCCAGTTGCTTTGGGATCTTCTCCCGGAGTCGCTGGAGGGCCGTCGCCACGCCTTTGAAGAACAACCTGAGCTTGGCGCTGGGTTGGAGGTGCTAATCGGAGGAATACCCGAGATCCTCCATCCCCAGCTGCGCCAGCTCCCTGTCGATGGCTGCGGCAACATCCACGAGACCCTCGGTCCAGTGCTCCACATTCTCCCTAAAAGTGTTCTGGGCGGCAGCAACATTCGCCAGCAGTGCCTCGTCGGCCTTGATCTTCTCCTTCAAGGCCACCTCCTGCTCCCTGGCGACGTCCAGCGTCTTGGTCAAAGTAGTCAGCTTCAACTCAAGATCTGCGTTGGAGTCCTTGGCGGCGCTAAGCTCCTTGCTCCTCTCGGCGAGACGACCCTGCAGCTCGCCATGGGTGTAGGCGTCCTTCTCGCGCTCACGCTTGAGCGCAGCAAGCTCCTCGCCGCTCAGCTTGAGATCGGCCTCCAGCTGCGCCACCTTCGTCTCCAGCTCCTTCTTGGTGGCCTCGACAGCTGCGGAAGCATCCTCTGCTTCCTTGAGAGCCCCACCGAATGTTTGCTCACGCGCGGCAAGCTCCTCCTCGTGGCTGTCAAGGTTAACCTTCCATTGCGCCAACTCGCCTTCCCGCGCAGACAGCTTCTCGGCAGCAAGCCGCTGTTACTCTTCAACTTCAGCCTTCTCGAGGAGGAAGGCTTTTCGCTCCTCGGCGAATTGCTCCCGCTCCTTTGCCAGGGACCAGAGAGCTTCCTGGTTGAGGCCCCGGAGCTCCTCCGCGCGCTTCTCAATGTCCACTCCCGCCTTCGCGACAAGCGCTTCTCGGGATACCAGCTTGGCCTGTCGGGCGCGGTAGAGGGACAACAGCTTCCGCAGCAGCTGCTCCTCCTCAGGCTCGCCGCTGCTGCTGCTCGGCGCATCGACCAGCGTCAGCCCAGCGGAGGCGAGCAACTCTTCATCAAAGATTTCTCCTTCGATCGGCACCCTGGAGCTCGACGCCCAGGGGAGCTTGATGAAGACGCCATCGCCGGCCTTCAAATAGGCGTCGGGCTGGGGCTCTTCGGAGCCTGACGCTGTAGCAGTGGCGGAGGGATCGGCGGTTGGCGTAGCGCCTAACACTCCTGCGGCCTCGGGGCCGTCAGTGCGATCGCTGGACCCCTCGCCAGCTTCTGCGGCGGCAGCTTTGGCGGCCTCTTCGCCGGCGGGATCATTGGCGCCGGCCTCTTCTTCGGTGGCAATGGCGTCGTTAGTATTGCCGCGCGCGTTCTTATTGCCGGTGACCTCGGTTTCCATCGGCTCCGTGGCAGATGGACCTGACGACTGGAAAAGGGAGAAGAGTCAAGCAAATATTCAAAAAGAAAATCAGAAGAAGAAGAACCCAAGGGAAGTTTTCAAACAAGAGGATTACCTGTACTAGGATCTACAGTCGTGGTCTCCGCCACCGAGGAGTCGCTGGTGCTGTCCCTTGCAGGAGAACTGTCCCTTGCCGGAGACTTCTCCCTTACCGGAAAATTCTCCCTTGCGAAAGAACGCTCCCTTGCCGGGGAATCCTCCCTTGGCGGTGTAGTCGAAGCAGATGGCATGTCGGGAGCGGCTTCCGGGCACTCCTTGTGAGACTGCTCTGCTCCTACGCAAACAAATAGTCAGATGTCAGCAAAGAAAGAGCACCCATGCGCGCCTAACAGCAGGAAGTAAACCATATACTTACGCTGGGGGCTGCGCTGGGGGCTGCTTTGGGGAATAGTTGCCAGGTCCGGCAAGGTGGTCTCGGACACACCCCCTGCTATCGCGGTGGGTTCGTCCTCGATGACAATCACTGGGACCTTGGATCTCTTCGCCGCTCTCTGGGCCAGAGTCCTGAAAAGGAATGGGTTCGGAGTAAAGCAAATCAGATACAAGACAAAACAGCAAGAATTGAAGAACTACAAGTACAGCAAAGAATCTTACTCTTCTTCTTCCTCGTCGGAGCTGAGCGCGGAGAGGTCGAAGTCCGGCCCACCTTCGGCGCGACAAGGCGGAGGAGTAGGTTCCCTTAGCCGCTTGGCGGGAGCAGAAGCGGTGGTCCGGGAGGGCCCCGCTCTAGTTGCCGCAGCGGCGTGAGGTGCTCCCGCGGCAACAGTGCCTGCCACGGTGGAGCGCATCGCGCGGCGCGGCGGCTGTTGACCCGTCTACCGCCCCGCTACGTCCACGGCCTTGCAGAGACGCCTTCTTGGTGGAGCTGGAGGCTCCACTTGCGGTGAGCTGTCTGAAGGTGAGAAAGAGGAGGAGTCGACCTTCAACGAGTCGCTCGCACCCTTAGCGGGCTCGCTCGACTCAGGTTCAGGCCTGACAAGCTCTCCCTCGCCGGCAAGCTCCTCTCGCTCGGCAAGGCTTGCCGCCTCTGCTGCCTTTGCCTCCTCCACGGTGAATCCAAATTCGCCCGCGGCAGCGGCTGCCGCCGCCTCTTCCAGCCTAGTGGCGATGCGCTGCATCTCCGCATCGGTGGTGTCGCGAGTAAGGCTCTTCTGTTCATCGGAAAGGACCGGCACTTCTACTAAGCCATCAAAGAACTCCTGCACGACGTCGTCTGCAGGCTCTTGCCAAGTTGGAACAATTCCATGCGAATCGCACAGCGGCATCATTGCACGGATGCGGTCGAGCGAGGAGTTGTTGCACAGCGGAACGACACCCCTCGGCAACATGAACGCTTCGGGATGTTGAGGATCACGCTTGAACAGTTCCAGGAGCATCGCGTCCAGTTCCAGGATAGTGAAGTTGAAGTTGAGGCCCGGGCGCAACCTCATGATATCCACCGCATTCTGGAACTCCCAGGCGGGTCTCCTCCTCTCCTGCAGAGGGGCGATGCGGCAGCGAAGAAAATCTGCGCCAACGGCGCCTACGGTGAGCCCGGCAAGCCTGAGGCGTAGGATCCGGGTAACGGCAATCTTCAGCCTATCGTCTTCCGGGGCCACATTGCTCCAATCATTGCCGCGCGCTATTGGGGCTTGGCGCTGGGCGGTAAATGGCTACGGGTTCTCCTGGACAATCCAGCACCAGTCTGCTCTCCATTCCTCCCACTTGCTGCAGAGCTCTCCCTCCAGATAAGCTTCCTTCTTGCCAGCTCTCAAGATCCAGGCGATTCCGCCGGA
Source organism: Triticum aestivum (assembly GCF_018294505.1). Taxonomy (NCBI): domain Eukaryota; kingdom Viridiplantae; phylum Streptophyta; class Magnoliopsida; order Poales; family Poaceae; genus Triticum; species Triticum aestivum. The sequence goes on along the minus strand of NC_057795.1, from coordinate 606,112,897 downwards.
TAAAGGCTCCCCTCTCTCATCGCGGGGCATAAAGAAGTGGCGAAAAAGAGCTACATTTGGATAGACTCCGACAAAGTTTTCGCAGAGATGTGCGAAAACTGCCATGGTCAGAACAGCGTTGGGGGTGAAGTCAAGGAGGCGGAACCCGTAGGTGTTCATAATATCATAGAAAAACTCAGAGAAAGGCGGGCAGAGCCCGCAGTAGAAGAACAATGCGAAGAAGGGATATCCATTCGGAGCCAGTTCCGAAGCGGCAGCTGAGAGTACCTTCGTGCGCGGATGCGCTCGCGTCTCCGTCGACCAGAAGAGGTAGTAAAACTCCCTCAGCTCCTTCGCAGCGAGCTGAGGGGCGAAGATTGCCCGCTCCTTTCGCAGCGCCGCGAGCCGCTGCGCCTCGGCCGACTTCACAACCTTCCCGGCTTTCGGAGCCATGGCGGAGGTGGTGAGAGAGATCGACGGTGTTGGTGGTGCCGGTGGCGATGGGGGGCGGAGCGCTGCTCTCTTTCAGCTTTGGGAAGAAGGGTGGAGCGGCGGAGGTTTTTGAGATTGGAATAGCGACCGGCGAGATGGGCGAACTACCCCTGTTTCCCTTGCTTATAAAGAGGGAGGGGGCAGACGTTCCGTCTTTCTGAATAAAGAAACCACCCACGATCTCTCCCACGACGCCGCATTCGACGCGTGCCGTTCGAGAAGGGCGCGGAGGATACAGAGTGAGATACGGCGTAACCTAGGACGAGCATGCCCGTGCCCTGTTTTGGGCCTGGCCCAACAGCGCTCGGCACCGTGTGTGGCCCAGGCTCGGGGGCTCCTGTCGGTGTACTAGAGTAGGGGTACCCTAGTATCCCGAACTTGTGCACGGGCAATGGCAGCACCCCGCGGCAAGGCTTGCCGGGTGACCGCCAAGGTCCTCCGTGGTTCCTGTGGAGCCATTCAAGAACAAAGTATTCAAGCCAAGGAGGCAAGGCCCCGGCAAGAGGAGCTTGCCGGGAAGGGCAACCAAGGCATCTCAAGGAACTTGCCGCGACGCGCCACGCGTCCCGGCGAGGCCCGGTGAGCGACAAGCTTCCGGACGCGACAAGACAACGACCGCGGCAAAGCGCTTGCCGCGGCAAGCTACCACTCTGTACCCGCGCTCCAGCACATCCACCCACGTGTCGCCCTGGGGCCTTTCCAGGCGCGCGTGGCAAGAGGCTGTGCAGCCAGCGGTGCGCGGTGGCAAGCGACGCTGACAAGATTGCCATCGTGGCAAGCGGTGGCGTCCCTGACGGTCCCTTTTTGCACTATTTGGGCGACGTAGACGGGCATTTAATGCCTTTGTCCCCTGCCGTCAGGGTTAGGTATGATACACTGTACAGGTAGTTGTACCAACCGCAATTCCTTTTCCATTTTTACCCTTGTCTACGTTGCCACCTGTCGGAAACCCCTTTAGCATATAAAAGGTGGCCCATGCGCAACATAGAGGGGGGTTCGAAGGCAGAAAAACACTCATGCTCGGTCTCGTTAGCAGCTAGTGTGTACTGTAGCACTCAGCGCTCCCAAGAAAGAACTCAATACACTTAGACATGCAGCAGTAGGAGTATTATCTCTCCGGAGAGCTCCGAAGCTGGGTAAACTGCTCGTGTGCTTCACCTCGATCCGCTCTTCCTGCGATCTCCACCCCCCACCGAACCGAAAGGGGCTCGGTCCGCCGATCCCATAGGTGTTCGTGGATCAGCTTCCCCGACACAATCCCTTCACGACCACTTGCGAAAGTGAGATCTGATAGAGATAATATGATAAGATAAATATATTTTTGGTATTTTATGATATAGATTGGAAAGTAAAGATGCAAAAAAAATTAGATTGAAAGCATATATGATAAAAGATAGACCCGGGGGCCATAGGTTTCACTAGAGGCTTCTCTCAAGATAGCATAAGTATTACGGTGGGTGAACCAATTACTATCAAGCAATTGATAGAAAAGCGAATAATTATGAGATTATCTAGGCATGATCATGCATATAGGCATCACGTCCGTGACAAGTAGACCGACTCCTGCCTGCATCTACTACTATTACTCCACACATCGACCGCTATCCAGCATGCATCTAGAGTATTAAGTTCATAAGAATAGAGTAATGCATTAAGAAGGATGACATGGTGCAGAGGGATAAACTCATGCAATATGATATAAACCCTATCTTTTTATCCTCGATGACAACAATACAATACGTGCCTTGTTGCCCCTGCTGTCACTGGGAAAGGACACCGCAAGATTGAACCCAAAGCTAAGCACTTCTCCAATCGCAAGAAAGATCAATCTAGTAGGCCAAACCAAACCGATAATTCGAAGAGACTTGCAAAGATAACTCAATCACACATAAAAGAATTCAGAGGAGATTCAAATATTTCTCATAGATAAACTTGATCATAAATCCACAATTCATCGGATCTCGACAAACACACCGCAAAAAGAGTTACATCAAATAGATCTCCACAAGAGAGGGGGAGAACATGGTATTGAGATCCAAAAAGAGAGAAGAAGTCATCTAGCTAATAACTATGGACCCGAAGGTCTGTGGTAAACTACTCACAACGCATCGAAAGGGCTATGGTGTTGATGTAGAAGCCCTCCATGGTGGATTCCCCCTCCGGCAGAACGCCGGCGACGGCTCCAAGATGGGATCTCGCGGATATAGAAGGTTACAGTGGCGGAAATATTTCTTCTGTGGCTCCCGTGATGGTTTTGGGGTATATGGGTATATATAGGAGGAAGAAGTACGTCGGTGGACGCCCGAGGGGCCCACGAGACAGGGGGCGCGCCCTATAGGGGGGCGCCCTCCACCGTCGTGGCTTCCTCGATTGCTTCTTGACTTGCACTCCAAGTCATCTGGATCATGTTCGTTCCAAAAATCACGCTTCCGAAGGTTTCATTCCGTTTGGACTCTGTTTGATATTCCTTTTCTTCGATATACTGAAATAGGCAAAAAAACAGCAATACGGACTGGGCCTCCGGTTAGTAGGTTAGTCCCAAAAATGATATAAAAGTGTAAAGTAAAGCCCATAAACATCCAAAACAGGTAATATAATAGCATGGAACAATCAAAAATTATAGATACGTTGGAGACGTATCAGCCAGCTGTGATGGCGCGGAGGTCTCACCGCCCCCTACTACTCCCACTGCTGGCAGGCCATCCCTCTACTCACCCACACCCCTTGTTATTCTGAAGCGACGGCAGCCTCACACCGCAGCTGAACCAGTGAACCCTCGTACTCCTCTCCGCGCGGGCTTCCACTGCCACGTCTTCCCCAGCTCCGTGTTGTCCCCTTCATAGGCCTTGCCATCGTCCATCGCCCTGGTGCTCTTGGCGCGGCGTGGTCAACGTGGTCAAGGAACGACTTCCATCGGAAGAGTACTGTACGTGGAGAGGGTGACAGCTGGGTCCACGGCAGCTGCAAGCAATTGCCTCCTTATTACGTGCAAAATAATTATTCCTCCACCTGACAGCAGTGACCCATCGGATGTGCCACTATATTTCGCGAAAAAATGTTTCCCCGCAGACAACTGGGACCCACCATCTACATCTTCGCATGCAAGGAAGTGCATCCATATTACGAAAAAAACCAATTCGCCCCCTGACTATTGGGACCCACCAGCTACATCTTCGCACGCAAGGAAGTGCCTGACAGTCGGGACCCACCTGGTCGAAGCGTACGTAGCGTTGTCATTCTGGTCGCGAACGTGTATGTACATACTGATCGATGTAGAGGCGCGCACGTGTCATAGTAGAGGCGCACACGTAGCATGTACATGTACGTACAATGGCCAGGGTGCAAGAAAGTAAATACGGCCACGTACGTACATACGGGCGGGGTCTCGAATGCCTACTCGCGCATACGTATGGCCATGGCTCGTGTACATGGCTGGGTCGGAATGGAGAAACTGCATCATTGTCGTGTTCATGGGGAGCCAACCGGCTGGGTCAAAACGGAATGCATCGTCGTGTTCATCAGGAGGGCTTGGACAGAACAACCGATGGAAATGAGGCCTGGTGTACCGCAGAATGGAGGAAACGGCCTTGTGTTCGACCAGCCATGGTCGAAACAGGATCCTGTTCATCGGGAGGGGTCTGGCATACCGCAAAATAGATAAAACGGACTTCTGTTGGACCTCCTATGGTCGAAACGGGGTCCTCTTGATCGGGAGGGGTGTGGCATACCGCAAAACGGATGAAACGGACTTGTGTTGGAGCGCTACGGTCAAAACGGGGGTCCTGTTCATCGGGAGGGGTGTGGCATACCGCAAAATGGGATTCCACGGGATACTATTCATCTCCACCGTCGACCTCCTCCAGCCTCCATGGGCTACTGTTCATCCACCGTCAACCTCCTCCAGCCTCCACCTGTGACTTTTCATCCACGGGCTCCTATTCATCCAGCCTCCACCGTGCGCTCCTCCACCGGCTACTGTTCAACCAGCCCTCTCCACGGGATCCTGTTCAACCACCCCTGCACGGGCTACTGTTCATCCATCCCTCCACGGGCTACTGTTCAACCAGCCTTCCACGGGGTCGTCCTATTCATCCAGCCCTACACGGGGTCCTGTTCATCCAGCCCTCCACGGCGTCCTGTTCATCCACGCCCAACCGGCTTGATCGATCGGGGTCCTGTTCATCCAGTGGCAACACCATGGGGTCATGTTCATCCAACCCCCCCACAGGGAACTGTTCATCTAACCCCCCAACAACGCTCACTGTTCATCAAGGGAAGGAGGCAGCAGGTTCGATTGGCTTCATTTAGCAGCAGTAGCGACTGAAGGAATTGCTCGATCGGGTTCAGTAATGCGTAGCCTATAGTGCAATCGCTTGGGTTCAGTTAGAGCCCAACGCCTCGCACCCATGCGCGTACGTGTACGAGAGAAACGTGCATCACTTGGTGCCTGACCATCCACCGTAACCGGGAACTCCCCGATATTTTCCCCGCCCTCGCTTCTACCACAGTTTTTCCGTCATGCACGGCCCAAAGAATGTCATGCAGTTGCGTCTCCGGCCAGCCCAGGACGAAAAGACCATTTTCTGTCATGATTTTTTGTCATAGAAGTAGGAGCCCACCACATCTATGATGATACCGGTTTTGTCACAATTATCATCATAGAAGTGTCATAAGTATGACATAATTTTTTTTCATTCGGCCCAAAATGTCATGTATGTGTCTTTTTTTGTAGTGGTGGGTTGTGCCCACCTCGGTGGCCTCCCGCACCCCCTCATTGCACTATAAATTCCCAAATATTCCTAAACCCTTAGGGGTAGCCCTCGATCAGAAGTTCTGCCGCCGCAAGGCTTCTGTATCCACAAGATCCAATCTAGACCCCGTTTCGGCACCCTGTCGGAGGGGGAATCATCTCTGGTGGCCATCTTGATCATCCCGGCGGCCACCGTGATGAGGAGGGAGTTGTCCACCCTCGGGGCTGAGGGTTTGTACCAGTAGCTATGTGTTTGATCTCACTCTCTCTCGTGATCTATATCATGGGCTTTGTTAACATAGTCAGATCATATGATGTTTCTCCCCTCTATACTCTTGTTATGATGAATTGAATCTTTACCCTTCAAAGTTTTGTCTTGTCGGATTGAATATTCATAGAATATAACACATGATATATGTCTTGCAATATGAATACTTGAGGTGACAATGATGTATCCTATTGATTCACTTGATATGTGTAATGGCATTCAACTCGCGGATTCCCGCGGTGATATTGGGGTAATCTATGCATAGGGGTTGATGCACGTTTTTATTATCTTTTCTCTGACGGAAACTTTGGGGTCTCTTTATAGTTCTTTGTGTGGATTGAGTATTATGAATATGAATTTGCTTTGGTGTTATTCTAGTACGAACTCCTGGATAGATCGAACAGAAAAAATAGCTTTGTGTTATTTTAGTACGAACTCTTGAATAGATCAAACGGAAAGAATAGCTTTGAGTTGGTTTCGTGCCCTACAAACAATTCCTATCTTTTGTTCTCCGCTAATAGGAACTCGGGAGTGATTCTTTATTGCACTTTGAGGGATAATCGTATGATCCAACTATGTTAGCATTGTTGAGAGGTTGCACTAGCGAAAGTACGGACCCTGGGCCTCATTTTAAAGCATTTCTATACCATTTTTGTGCCCGTTTACTATTTGCTACTTTGCTGTTTTTATTTATTCAGATTACAAAATATATTTCTACCATCAATATTACACTTTTATCACCATATCTTCACCGAACTAGTGCACCTATACAATTTGCCATTGTATTGGGTGTGTTGGGGACACAAGAGACTTTTTGTTATTTGGTTGCAAGGTTGCTTGAGAGAGACCATCTTCATACGACGCCTCCCACGGATTGATAAACCTTAGGTCATCCACTTGAGGGAAAATTGCTATTGTCCTACAAAACTCTGCGCTTGGAGGCCCAACACGAGTCTACAAGAATAAAGTTGCGTAGTAGACATCAGTGCACCTCCCTCTGATATTATTTGCGCCAAAAATTCTTAAATATTAATAAAAATCGTATTAAAATTTCAGAGCATTTTGAGAACTTTTATTTTTGCGTCATTTTTTATTGAATAGAAAACTCAGAAAACAGACAAAGCATGGCATTTTATTTTATTTAACTAATAAAAACAGAAAACAAAAGGTAGGGACAAAAGGTAGTGCTCAATAAATTCATCAACTTGATACCTCTAAAAATGATCCATTAATAAGGTTTATCAAGTCTTATTAATAACCACTTTCGATTAGCATTAAACCGAGGAACTTACGTAAATCACTAAGTTACCTGAACGGGGATATGAATGTCCCCAATAATAAGCATTTCATATTTCCTTTTAGCAGTAGGTAGAGGTAGTTGAAAACTTCCAATAGTGATTGTCGGAGATTTTTCAATAAAATTTATACCATTCACTTGGAATTGTTTCTTCGGAAAGTGCACCGTATGCTCATTACCATTGATATGAGAAGTGACCTTGCTTTTCTTACAATCAATAATAGCCCCTTCAGTATTTAAGAAGGGTCTACCAAGGATAATCGACATGTTGTCGTCCTCGGGCATCTCAAGTATAACAAAGTCAGTCAGAATAGTAACATTAGCAACAACAACGGGCACATCCTCACAAATACCGATAGGTATGGCAGTTGATTTGTTAGCCAGCCATTTGCAAAGATATTTCAGTAGGTGTGAGTTTATTCAAATCAAGTCTTTTATATAAAGATAAAGGCATAACACTAACACCAGCTCCCAAATCACACAAAGCAGATTTCACATAATTTCTTTTAATGGAGAAAGGTATAGTTGGTATTCCTGGATCTCCAAGTTTTTTAGGTACTCCACCTTTAAAAGTATAATTAGCAAGCATGGTGGAGATTTCAGCTTCCGGTATTTTTTCTCTTATTGGTGATGATGTCTTTCATGTACTTTGCATAAGGAGGCATTTTTAAGCTATCAGTCAAGAGAGTATGCAAAAAGACTGGCCTCAGCATTTCAGCAAAGCGTTCAAATTCTTCATCATTTTTCTTTTTAGCGTATTTAGGTGGAAAGGGCATAGGTTTTTGAACCCTTGGTTCTCTTTCCTTACCATGTTTTCTAGCAACAAAGACTCTTTTATCATATCTTTTACTCTTGGGTTGTGGGTTATCAAGATCAACATCTGGTTATGTCTCAACATCATTTTTTTGTTCTTTATTATTTGGTTGAGTGTCTTCATCAACCTCATCATTATCTTTTTCATTATCACAAGGTGATTGTTCACTACCAGATTGAGTTTCAGCATCAGAGATAGAAACTTCGTTATTATTATCAGGAGGTTTTTCTACTTCAGGTTCACTAGAGGCAGGCAAAGTCCTATTATTTTTCTTATTCTTTTTCTTTTTAGAAGGACTACTTGCATCAGTGTTAATTCTTTGAGAGTCTTGTCCAATTCTCTTTGGGTGTCCCTCAATGTAGAGTGGTTCCTGAGTTGTTTTACCTCCTCTAGTTGCTACTTGCTACGTCTTGAGCTTGCGTTGGTTTTCCTTGAAGAGGAAAGGGTGATGCAGCACAGTAGCATAAGTATTTCACTCAGTTTTTGAGAACCAAGGTATCAATCCAGTAGGAGGCTCCTCAACAAGTCCCATGAACCTACACAAACAAACAAAGAACTCGCAACCAACGCAATAAAGGGGTTGTCAATCCCTTCACAGCCACTTGCGAAAGTGAGATCTGGTAGAGATAATATGATAGGATAAATATATTTTTGGTATTTTATAATATAGATGCAGAAAATAAAGATGCAAATAAAAGTAGATTGGAAGCAAATATGATAAGAGATAGACCCGGCGGCCATAGGTTTCACTACAGGCTTCTCTCGAGAGCATAAGTATTACGGTGGGTGAACAAATTACTGTCGAGCAATTGATAGAAAAGCGAATAATTATGACGTTATCTAGGCATGATCATGTATATAGGCATGACGTCTTCAACAAGTAGACCGACTCCTGCCTGCATCTACTACTATTACTCCACACATCGACCGCTATCCAGCATGCATCTAAAGTATTATGTTCATAAGAACAGAGTAACGCATTAAGCAAGATGACATGATGTAGAGGGATAAACTCAAGCAATATGATATAAACCCCATCTTTTTATCCTCGATAGCAACAATACAATACGTGTCTTGCAACCCTTTCTGTCACTGGGTAAGAACACCTCAAGATTGAACCCAAAGCTAAGCACTTCTCCCATGGCAAGAAAGATCAATCTAGTAGGCCAAACCAAACCGATAATTCGAAGAGACTTGCAAAGATAACTCAATCACATAAAAGAATTTAGAGAAGATTCAATTATTATCCATAGAAAAACTTGATCATAAACCCACAATTCATCAGATCTCAACAAACACACCGCAAAAAGAGATTACATCGAATAGATCTCCACAAGAGAGGGGGAGATCATTGTATTGAGATCCAAAAAGAGAGAAGAAGCCAACTAGCTAATAACTATGGACCCGAAGCTCTGTGGTAAACTACTCACAACTCATCAGAAGGGATATGGTGTTGATGTAGAGGCCCTCCATGGTGGAATCCCCCTCCGGTAGAATGCCAGCAACGGCTCCAAGATGGGATCTCGCGGATACAGAAGGTTACGGTGGTGGAAATTGTGTTTCGGTTGCTCCCTGGATGTTTTCGGG